>NC_091628.1:34451532-34752661 GCF_027580195.1 Bos mutus | reverse complement strand
CTCAGTCATGTCCGACTCTTTGCGACCCGGTGAACTGCAGCACGCCAGGCCTCCCTGTCCATGACCAACTCCCGGAGTTCACTCAGACTCACGTCCATCAAGTCAGTGATACGTTCCAGCCATCTCATCCTCTGTTGTCCCCTTCTCCTCCTGGCCCCAATCCCTCCCAGCATCAGAGTCTTTTCCAATGAGTCAACTCTTCGCATGAGGTGGCCAAAGTACTGGAGTTTCAGCTTTAGCATTATTCCTTCTAAAGAAATCCCAGGACTGATCTCCTTTAGAATGGACTGGTTGGATCTCCTTGCAGTCCAAGGGACTCTCGAGAGTCTTCTCCAACACCACAGTTCAAAAGCATCAATTCTTCGGCGCTCAGCCTTCTTCACAGTCCAACTCTCACATCCATACATGACCACTGGAAAAACCATAGCCTTGACTAGATGGACCTTTGTTGACAAAGTAACGTCTCTGCTTTTGAATATGCTATCTAGCTTGGTCATAACTTTCCTTCCAAGGAGTAAGCGTCTTTTAACTTCATGTCTGCAATCACCATCTGCAGTGATTTTGGAGCCCCCATAAAATAAAGTCTGACACCATTTCCACTGTTTCCCCATCTATTTCCCATGAAGTGATGGGACCAGATGCTATGATCTTAGTTTTCTGAATGTTGAGCTTAAGTCAAACTTTCATCAAGAGGCTTTTTAGTTCCTCTTTACTTTCTCCCATAAGGGTGGTGTCATCTGCATATCTGAGGTTATTGATATTTCTCCTGGCAATCTTGATTCCAGCTTGTGCTTCTTCCAGGGCAGTGTTTCTTGTGATGTACTCTGCATATAAGTTAAATAAGCAGGGTGACAATATACACCATTGTATACTTATATGGTATATATAAAGATACAGTAATCAAAATAGTAATGTACTGGCATAAAAATAGACACACAGAACAGTGAGACAGAGATAAGACCCCATAAATAAACTGATGCATGTATAACTAATATATGCATATAACTAATCTTTGAAAATGGCACCAAGAATGTACAATGGGAGAAACATAATCTCTTCAATAAGTGGTATTGAAGAAACTGAGTATCCACCTGGCAAATAATGGAATTGAACTCTTATACCATAATAACCTAACTCTACACCTAAAGCAACTAGAAAAGGAAGAAATGAAGAACCCTAGGGTTAGTAGAAGGAAAGAAATCTTAAAAGTTAGGGCAGAAATAAATGCAAAAGAAACAAAGGAGACCATAGCAAAAATCAACAAAGCCAAAAGCTGGTTCTTTGAAAGGATAAATAAAATTGACAAACCATTAGCCAGACTCATCAAGAAACAAAGGGAGAAAAATCAAATCAATAAAATTAGAAATGAAAATGGAGAGATCAGAACAGACAACACAGAAATCAAAGGATCATAAGAGACTACTATCAGCAATTATATGCCAATAAAATGGACAACATGGAAGAAATGGACAAATTCTTAGAAAAATACAACTTTCCAAAACTGAACCAGGAAGAAATAGAAAATCTTAACAGACCTATCACAACCACGGAAATTGAAACTGTAATCAGAAATTTTCCAGCAAACAAAAACCCAGGTCCAGATGGCTTCACAGCTGAATTCTACCAAAAATTTAGAGAAGAGCTAATACCTATCCTACTCAAACTCTTCCAGAAAATTGCAGAGGAAGGTAAACTTCCAAACTCATTCTATGAGGCCACCATCACACTAATACCAAAACCTGACAAAGATCCCACAAAAAAAGAAAACTACAGGTCAATACCACTGATGAACATAGATGCAAAAATCCTTAACAAAATTCTAACAATCAGAATCCAACAACACATTAAAAAGATCATACACCATGACCAAGTGGGCTTTATCCCAGGGATGCAAGAATTCTTCAATATCCACAAATCAATCAATGTAATACACCACATTAACAAATTGAAAAATAAAAGCCATATGATTATCTCAATAGATGCAGAGAAAGCCTTTGAGAAAATTCAACATCCATTTGATAAAAACTCTCCAGAAATCAGGAATAGAAGGATCATACCTCAACATAATAAAAGCTATATATGACAAACCCACAGCAAACATTATCCTCAATGGTGAAAAATTGAAAACGTTTCCCCTAAAGTCAGGAACAAGACAAGGGTGCCCACTTTCACCACTACTATTCAACATAGTTTTGGAAGTTTTGGCCACAGCAATCAGAGCAGAAAAAGAAATAAAAGGAATCCAAATTGGAAAAGAAGAAGTAAAACTCTCACTGTTTGCAGATGACATGATCCTTTACGTAGAAAACCCTAAAGACTCCACCAGAAAATTACTGAATATAGTAAAGTTGCAGGATATAAAATCAACACACAGAAATCCCTTGCATTCCTATACACTAATAATGAGAAAATAGAGAAAATAAGGAAAAAATTTCATTCACTATTGCAACAAAAAGAATAAAATACTTAGGAATATATCTACCTAAAGAAACTAAAGACCCATATATAGAAAACTATAAAACACTGGTGAAAGAAATCAAAGAGGACAATAACAGATGGAGAAATATACCATGTTCATGGATCGGGAGAATCAATATAGTGAAAATGAGTATACTACCCAAAGCAATCTATAGATTCAATGCAATCCCTATCAAGCTACCAACAGTATTTTAAACAGAGCTAGAACAAATAATTTCACAGTTTGTATGGAAATACAAAAAACCTCAAATAGCCAAAGCAATCTTGAGAAAGAAAAATGGAACTGGAGGAATCAACCTGCCTGACTTCAGGCTCTACTACAAAGCCACAGTCATCAAGACAGTATGGTATTGGCACAAAGACAGAAATGTAGATCAATGGAACAAAATAGAAAGCCCAGAGATAAACCCATGCACCTATGGACACCTTATCTTTAACAAAGGAAGCAAGAATATACAACGGGGAAAAGACAATCTCTTTAACAAGTGGTGCTGGGAAAACTGGTCAACCACTTGTAAAAGAATGAAACTAGAACACTTTATAACACCTTACACAAAAATAAACTCAAAATGGATTAAAGATCTAAACATAAGACCAGAAACTATAAAACTCTTAGAGGAGAACATAGGCAAAACACTTTCCAACATACATCACAGCAGGATCCTCTATGACCCACCTCCCAGAATATTGGAAATAAAAGCAAAAATAAACAAATGGGATCTAATTAAAATTAAAAGCTTCTGCACAACAAAAGAAACTATAAGCAAGGTGAAAAGACAGCCTTCAGAATGGGAGAAAATAATAGCAAATGAAGCAACTGACAAACAACTAATCTCAAAAATACACAAGCAACTCCTGCAGCTCAATTCCAGAAAAATAAATGACCCAATCAAAAAATGGGCCAAAGAACTAAATAGACATTTCTCCAAAGAAGACATACAGATGGCTAACAAACACATGAAAAGATGCTCAACATCACTCATTATCAGAGAAATGCAAATCAAAACCACTATGAGGTACCATTTCACACCAGTCAGAATGGCTGTGATCCAAAAGTCTACAAGCAATAAATGCTGGAGAGGATGTGGAGAAAAGGGAACCCTCTTACACTGTTGGTGGGAATGCAAACTAGTACAGCCACTATGGAGAACAGTGTGGAGATTCCTTAAAAAACTGGAAATAGAACTGCCATACGACCCAGCAATCCCACTGCTGGGCATACACACTGAGGAAACCAGAATTGAAAGAGACACGTGTACCCCAATTTTCATTGCAGCACTGTTTACAATAGCTAGGACATGGAAGCAACCTAGATGTCCATCAGCAGATGAATGGATAAGAAAGCTGTGGTACATATACACAATGGAATATTACTCAGCCATTAAAAAGAATATATTTGAATCAGTTCTAATGAGGTGGATGAAACTGGAGCTGATTATGCAGAGTGAAGTAAGCCAGAAAGAAAAACACCAATATATATACAAACGCATATATATGGAATTTAGAAAGATGGTAACGATAACCCAGTGTGGAAGACAGCAAAAGAGACACAGATGTATAGAACAGTCTTTTGGACTCCATGGGAGAGGGAGGTGGGGATGATTTGGGAGAATGGCATTTAAACATGTATAATATCATATAAGAAACAAATCACCAGTCCAGGTTCGATGCAAGATACAGGAAGCTTGGAGCTGGAGCTCCCTTGGGATGAACCAGAGGGATGGTATGGGGAGGGAGGTGGGAGGGGGCTTCAGGATTGGGAACACGTGTACACCCATGGTGGATTCATGTTGATGTATGGCAAAACCAATACAATATTGTAAAGTAATTAGCCTCTAATTAAAATAAATAAATTTAATTTAAAAAAATAATAAAAATAAATAAAAAGTAAGAATAAAAAATAAATAAATAAAAAGAGAATCAATTAAAGATTTACATGTAAGAACAGAAACAATAAAATTCCTAGAAGAAAACATAGGGGAAAAAACTTCTTGACATTCATGGCAAATTTTTTTTTAATTTGACACCAAAAGCACAGATAATAAAAGCAAAAGCAAAAAAAAAAACACACACACACACACACATACAAATGGGACTACATTAAATTTAAAAAAAATTCTGCCCAGCAAAGAAAATAGTCAGGTAAATAAAAAGGCAGCCTACTGAATGGGATAAAATATTTGCAAAGCATACCTCTGATAATGGCTTAATATCAAAAATACATAGAGAAATCAAAGAGCTCAGTAGCCAAATAAATAAATAACCAACCAACCCAACTGAGAAATGGGCAAAGTACTAGAGTAGATACTTTCGCAAAGAAATCATACAAACAGCCAATAGGTATATGAAAAGATGCTCAGGGAGAAGCAAATTGAAATAACAAATGAAAAGTCACCTCACATCTGTTAGGAAGCTGCTATTGCTGCTAAGTCGCTTCAGTCGTGTCCGACTCTGTGCGACCCCATAGACGGCAGCCCACCAGGCTCTACCATCCCTGGGATTCTCCAGGCAAGAACACTGGAGTGGGTTGCCATTTCCTTCTCCAATGCATGAAAGTGAAAAGTGAAAGTGAAGTCGATCAGTCGTGTCCGACTCTTCCTCCTCGTGTCCTACCAGGCTCCTCCGCCCATGGGATTTTCCAAGCAAGAGTACTGGAGTGGGGTGCCATTGCCTCCTCCTCTGTTAGGAAGACTTTCATCTAAAAAAATCTAAAGATATGTGTTGGTGAGAACCAAAGAGAAATTCTTATGCACACTTATCAGTGGACAAATGGATGAAGGAGATGTGGTAGATACACAACGGAATTATTCAGCCATGAGAAAGAAGACAGTCCTGTCATTTGCAACAGCATGCATAGACTTTGAGGACCTTAGCTGAGTGAAACAAATCAGACAGAGAATGATAAATACTGTACCATCTCACTTATACGTAGAATTTTTAAAAAACAGACTCCTAGAAACATAGAACAGATTGGTAATTACTGGAGGCAGGGATGGAGGGTAGGGGAAATGTGAGAAGGTATAAAGGTACCAGCTTTCAGTTGTAAGATAAACAGTCCTGGGATGTGATGTACAGATGATGACTATAGGTAACAAAACCATGCTGTATATTTGAAAGTTGCTAAGACAGCAGATCTTTAAAGTTCTCATCATAAGAAAAGAAAATTGTAACTATATAAAGTGATAGATGTTAACTACATTTATTATAGTAATCCCTTTGCAATACAGGGTATACATATATCAAAATCATTATGTGGCACTCAAGCAAATACAATGTTATATGTCAATTATGCCTCAGTAAAACTGGAAAAAAATTGGAGACAATGTTTTTTAAAAGATTATTCATTGCATCATTGTTTAGAAGAGCAAAATATAGTAACTCACCACAAGTATACCAAGAAGGTTCTGGCTGAGTAAATTGTGGTAAATAAAGAGAAATCTCTTGATTATTCTGTAGAATGATCATTATAGTATTGAGTTTAAAAAAAGCAGGTGCAGAACAGTGTGTAAGGTATGCTGCTGTTTATGTACAAGAAGAGGGGCAGAAGAAAATGAAAAAAAAAAATGTATGTTTCTTCCATCTGTGTAAAATTCTCAGAGAGGATTAGGTTTGCCAGATAAAATACAGGCCACTTGGTTAAATTTGAATGTGAGATAAACAAGTTTTTGTTTTTGTGTTTTTCCAATGTACCTGTATCCCAGGCAGTACTTTGGACATACTTATACTAAAGAAGTATTCGTTTTTTTCAATCTGACATTTAATTAGGAGTCCTGTGTTTTTATTTGCTAATCTGGCCAGAGTGGTGAGGCTACCCAAGTATTAATAACTCTTAACTGTATTTAGCTTCAGGCTGAGGAACCTGGAACACTCATGGGCGAACATGAGGCAATTTGCTTTATACATTTTATACTTTGATTTTTAAGCCATGTAACTGCATGGCCTATTAAAATAATATAAATAAATAAAACAAATACAAATAGAGAAAGCTAAATATTCATATAAGAGAACAACTAAAAACCATGTGTCATTAAATAAGATTCCTCTTTTATATCCTGTTTATAGTGAAGCCAGGCCCCATCTGTCACCTTATAATTTGAAAATATAAATGTCCACGATTCAGTGAAAGTTGAAACATTCTGTGATTTTTATATTTTCAAAGTTTCCTAACCCTCCCTAGGCTTCTAGTTGGCCCATTTCAGCAGTGGAAAAAAAAAAAAATCAAACATCTGAGGTTTGGGAAGAGGATAAAAGTGTCATAAAGTATTATTCTTGAGAAGGCAAGCTCAGCCAGGTTTTTGAAATCTTCCCAAATCTTCCCAGCCTTTTGACAGCTTCTCAGATAACGCAAATGGCCAGTCAGACATGTCTCCGCGGTGAGCACCAGGTGGGAAGAAATCAGAGGAGGAGAGTGACACGGGCCTCTGGAGTGGCGGGCTGCACAGCCACAGCTGGTGGGTCACACCCCCAACACAGGCAGCACGTAGATGAACCGGTGCGTAAAAGGAGCCTGACACACTGAGTGTGATGTCACCACTCACATGATTGGAAAATGAGAAAAATTAAGTAATTCTGACTAGTTTCAGCCTCTCCTTTTAAATAGTAATAGTATGAAATTAACATGAATTTTGAACTTTTTGACATCAATATCTTTATCGTGTTTCTTACCTTAAATTAACTTCCCTCTTTTTTATAGCAATAGATTTAAAACCCAAGACTCCTTAACTGGTAAAAATATAGCTTTGCTATTTTTTTTTCTCTTAGGCAGGTTTTTGGGTTTTTTTAAAAAGTAGAAGTAAATGACTTCTTCTAGGGGCTTGAATAGTATGAATCAGAAGAGATATTGGGGGAAAAAAAGAAAAGAAAAACAAAAAAGAGATATTTTAAGCTGAAAATTTCTGGAGCTATCATTGCTTGGCAAAATTGTAGAGCAGCTAAGGTAGGGTGTTTTTTTTTTTTTTTTATTGTTTGGCATTTTGAAAGTAGAGTTTATAAAAATGTCACAGTCCGAGTCCTAATCAGCTGAGAGATCCCACCCTCCAGCCTAATGCCAGCTGGCTCATGTATCTTCAGACTTTTTTGGCAAATGGTCAAGTACAACACACATTTGAAGCAGCTGGATTAATCTTACAGCTCTTAGCAGAACCCTTTCATCTGTTCTACAGAGATAGAAGGCGACTAATTACTGTCGAATTGGAAAACACATACACATTTATTCCTAATCAATGGGATTATGGCACAAAAATGTAATTTCGAATTTCCAAGTGAAAGATATTATTAAAAGTAAGAGTTCCTAAATTTACAACTGCTTTCTCTCTCTCTCTCTCTCTCTCTCTATATATATATATATATTATATTCTTTTTTTAATGTTTGGTTTCATTTCATTTGGGGAAAAAGCAAAAAGAAGGGCAACAGTTACCTTTCTGCATTGCTTGTTCTTTAAAAAAAAAAAAAAAAAAAAAAAATACAATACAGAATAGAAATTTCTATAAATAAGGCACTGGAATTCTCAGTTTAGCATGCAGGGTTCTTTCTTTCTTTTTTTTTTTTTTTGTCTGAGATTATAATCAAAACAGTATTGGTCTTTCTTAAAATTTCACCATCTCCATCATGGTGATATTTGCAATGTCTTAAATGAGAACCATGTGTTCTTCTCTAACCTATTTAACAGTGGTAGCCAGATGTTTGAACAAATTACGGAGGACAGCTCTACCAGCTTCTCCTAGTGGTTAAGCATAATGCTGACCACTTACCAGGGCTCGAAATCTGTCCTCGCCTCATCTGGCAGAAATAAAAAAAAAGAACAAGTCTACCTTTAGTAGCACATATACATAGATGACTGGGACTTACTGTTTTGATCAATGTTAAAAGGTGACAACTTTCTGAGAAGCAAGCAAAATCACCTCTTAAAATATGTATAACGTTTACATGGATTATAAAAACTGGTATCTTGGTTGCAATCATACTAAAATCAAGGTGAAATTCAGCAGTTTCATTATCAAATAGAGCCATAATTTCTTTACAGACCATCTTTCAAGTCTGCAAGTTTAATAGTGGATTCCTTAATGTTAAAGGCTGTTGCTGTTGAAGCCACACAAAGCAGACAAAACAGAAAAAACATGATCCTTTGGAGCAAACGTCTAACGTAAGTGAACCAATTCAGCATGTGACACATCTCCATACACTCCTTTCTACACATTAAAAATTAGGTTTGCTTGCAATTGTTGTGAATTTTGACTAGTTCAGGGAAAGTGTGGACATTTAAAGTAATTTTTTAAAAGAACAACAACAACAACAAAAAAAACCCTTTTATATGTGTGCTTACAAACAGCTCTGGACAAATAAATTAAATCTCTAGCAACTACTAAAAAAGATGATATATCACTAAAGATTGGTTATGTATCATACAATTGCATAAATTTTTTAAAAAATTCAAAATCACTTTTATTGACTTATAGTTGCTTTATAATATTGTGTTAGTTTCAGGTGTACAGCGTGGGCTTCCCTTGTGGCTCAGCTGGTAAAGAATCCCCCTGCAATAGTGATCCAGGGAGTTTTAGAGGTTTCTTGTGGTTTTTTTCCCAGATGATATTCCACTATAGGTGAAAAAAACTGAAAAAGAAAAAAAAGTGAAATTTAAAAAATAGATTACAAGAAGTACCCATGATTTTATTTTTAAATATATGATATATTTTATGTATATTAGCATAGAAAAAAGGAAAACACTTACTGATATTTTTTCCAGTGGTTAAATCTGAATTGGTAGGACTAACAACAATAAAGTCAATTCACATAAGTAACTACAGTAGCAGGAGATATGTATATATATGAAATATGTCACCTACATACATGCAAAATGCAAGGATTTGACAAATTACAACATAGCTTTATGATTACAAAAAAAACAAAACAAACAAACAACAAAAAAAAAACTCTTTCCAAACTGAGAATAGAGAAAAGATCTATCTCAGGTTGATAAAGGGCATCTACAAGAAAGCCAGAGCTAAATTATACTTAATGGTCAAACATTGAAAGGATGTCCTCTTTTAGATTCACTCCTAACATTTTAACAGCGGTCTTATTTGTGTAATGAGGCAAGACAGAGAAGTAACAGCATACAGCTGGAGAAGGAAGAAGTAACATTGCCTTTATTCATAGAAACCATTATGGAATATCCTAAAGTAGAATATCCTAAAGAAGTTACAACTTCCCCCAAAAAAAAAACCCACTAGAACTAAACAAGTGGATTCATCAGGGAGGAGGGTACATGGCAAATATCTAAAATCAACTGTATGTCAGTATACTACTATGGGCTTCCCTGGTGGCTCAGATGGTAAAGAATCCACCTGTAATGCGAAAGACCTGGGTTCAGTCCCTGGGTTGGGAGGATCCCCTGGAGGAGGGCACAGCAACCCACTCCAGTGTTCTTGCCTGGAGAATCCCATGGACAGAGGAGCCTGGCAGGCTACAGTCAATGGGGTTGCGAACAGTCAGACACGACTGAGTGACTAAGCACACGTGCATACATACTACTAGCTTTAACAAAATAAAATGTTGACATAAGTATCATTCAGTGAAGTGAAAGTCACTCAGTCATGTCTGACTCTTTGTGACCCCATGGACTATATAGTCCATGGAATTTTCCAGGCCGGAATACTGGAGTGGATAGCCATTCCCTTCTCCAGGGATTCTTCCCAACCCAGGGATCGAACCCAGGTCTCCTGCACTGCAGGCAGATTCTTTACCATCTGAGCCACCAGGGACACCCTAAGTATCATTAAAGTAGCAATAAAATCATGAAACATTTAAGGATGAATTTAACAAAAATATATGTGAGCCCTGCCACTGAAAATCACAAAATATTTCTCAACGAAAATGAAGAAACTAATGCTAACAACCCAACTTGGATGACCTTAAAAGCACTATGCTATGTGAAGGAAGATAGGCACCACTGAGGACATGCTGTATGAGTTCACCTGTATGCATTGCCTGTGAGGATCCTCTGTATTGACATAGAATATATCATTAGTTTCCTAGCACAAAGCTAGATGAGACTGACTACAAATAGACACGCAGGAGCTTTGGGAGAGGAGGGAAGCTTTCTATATATTGAGTGTGGTAGTACTTATGTGGGGCTTCCCAGGTGGCTCAGTGGTAAAGAATCCGCCTGTGATGCAGGAGATGTAGGTTTGATCCCTGGGGCAGGAAGATCCCCTGGAGGAGGAAATGGCAACCCACTCCAGTATTCTTGTCTGGGAAATCCCATGGACAGAGGAGTCTGGTGGGTTACAGTCCAGAAGGTTGCAAAGAGTTGGATACAACTTATCAACTGAACAACCACAACAGTACTTACATGGATATATACATTTGTCAATCTCATACAACTATACATCTAAAATGCTATAAGGATCAGAAGAGACAAAATTGCTATCCTTTGTTGATTTAGAACACACAAGTGGGAAATGAAAAAAAAAATACTGGATCCAGTAAGATAGTTTGCAATAACATGCTCAGCAATTCCACTTTCCAGGGAACAATCTTCTCACTGAGAAAGAGTAGAAACACTCAAGGGGCAGTGTCTGTGTGGGTGGGAGACTGGTGGGCAAGCCTTGCCTGGTCTACTGCTTCTCCCTGAAGTATTTGCAAATTCATTAATTTCAGGGTCAAAGAGACTAAGAACCTGAGGGTGAAGTAGATGCTAGAAGCAAGGAGAGAGGAGAAGATACTCTGACAGCATGGGGGACATAAGAGATAAAAAAAAAAAAAAACAAAAACGGTAGTTCAGGCTTATCAAAGCAAAGAAGAAAAGGACAGGGAAGAACCCGAGAGTCTGAGTCGCTTATCTCCTTTCATTAATTGTTAACATCCATCAATTCTTAAGCAGCGGAGGCTGAGAGAAGGAAAAGGCAAATACAAAGTGATTGCTAACAGACTCAGGAGGAAAGCAGAGAGACTTCCAGTAACAGCAGTGCAGTGAAGTGGCCATGCAGATAACAATAATAATGATGGATAATATACACAAATATCCCAACTACTTAAAGGAACTGGAACGTTTCCATAAGCAGTCAGAAACAGAAAGAGAGCTTAACGCTCAAAAACCGCCATTGGAAATAGTTAAGAATCGTGCATTTGTAGCTTTCTCATGTGAGAATGCTCACCAACCTCCCAGCGACTGAGACAGGAAACAGTGATGAAGAATTTCAGCCTCAGTTGGTCAAGGTGTGAGAGATCAGAGCTTAGGACCGAGAAATCAGCTGGATATTTGATAAGGGAAATTCTAACAGCCAGTGAGCTGTAGGAATAAGACTCAAAATCTGAGTATAAAATCTGCCTAGCCTCCTACTTGTTGAAAAATCAAGGATGCAAAGGGAAGATACGAGAGGGCCCAGTGCAGAATCAGGCAGTGATGGCAAGTTAGCTGCTTTTCAACTGAGTGCATTCCAATACCGTACAGAGCCCAGAGAGCAGACATCCGATACATCAGAGGACATATTAATATATCAAAGAACAGAACAGAAGGCTCGCAGAACAGCTGGAAATTAGCAAGGAAACCACAGAGAGGGTTCACCCCCAATATATGAGTATAATTTTTACGAAAATCCATTGCTGACCATGAAATTAACACAAGCCTAGGGAGGGTCCCTAGGGGATCAGGCTATTAAAAACTAGTAGTGGAGAGCCATGTAGACAGAGCAGAGATATCAACAGCTGCACCCTGGCAGTGGGAAGAGTGAGACCAAAGTTTGAAACTTGAGTCAGACCTGTGATAACTAACACAATCCTCAGAACACAACAGAACACAGAGTTGCTACAATATATCGTCTCCAAAGTCTAGTTTTCAACCCCAAATTATAGGACATTCAAAAATAAAAAAACTCAAATGTGTTACCTATACTTAGGGAGTAAAGAATCAGTATAGACCGACTCCAAGTGAGCCTAGGTAAAGAATGTAAAGCAGTACTATTTATGTGTTAAGAAGTGTAAAGAAAAATAAAAAGGTAATCTATATTATAAAATAATCTATTTTGAAATAAGTATCAATTGCTAAGTCCAAGCTCTCTTATATCACCTGTAGTAGAACTCACTGGATTGATGTTTAAAGTAATACAACTACAATTCTAATGCCACAAAAATTCTGTAATTTAGCCTCTTTAATAATTCAGAACAATCTCCAACCTACTCACAAATTTATGAATCATCATCTGTTTATGAAAAGCAATATGATACTTTGTTAATGATAACACACTAGCCCCACATTACTTATCTTTGTTTGATACCATGTTAATTTGGAACCAAGAATTAGGTTTAAGTTAAAATTATGCATTATTAATTTCCCATATACTTACATTCACAACTGTGTCTGCACTGCACCTACAAATGTAATAGAGAGCTATCATTGCAAAATGAAATCCCAAGGAAATGAAAACTGAAAGGGAAAGGATAAGTGATAAGATTACAAGTAACAGAATCATATGAGGTGATGTATAAACAGGTACTTTTTGATCATAGTTTTCCAAATCCTCTATGTTTTCATTTCTAATTTGGAGGTGAGCAGACCACCCTCTAGTGGGGTAAAGGAGTATGTCCGTTAGCAAACTGCAGAGAGAACCAGCAAAACCTTTGCCAACACTCTTCTCCCTCGTCTTCTTTTACTTAAGAGATTTTACTTCAAATTTAAGACATTAGTATAACTTAGAATTTTCAAACTTTTACATAAGAACTTAATATTTTATTCTCACATCATCATCGTGAAACAGATGGGACAGGAATTCATAGCCCTATTTTACAAATATTGGAGCCAAGCCTTCAGTATAGATTGACTTGATTGGTCAACTACATTTAACTAAAATATGTGATTAGATGACTTCCCTGGTGGCTCAGTGATAAAGAATGCACCTGCCAATGTAGGAGATGGGGGTTTGATCCCTGGGTTGGAAAGATCCCCTGGAGAAGGAAATGGCAACCCACTCCAGTATTCTTGCCTGGGAAATCCCTGGCAGACTACAGTCTATGGGGGTCACAAAAGAGTCGGATAGGATACAGTGGCTAAATGATGTGATTAGAATTTACAAGTCTGGTGTTAGGAGTAACGTTTAAGGAGTAACGTTCATTTAATAATGAAAACAATGGTACATGTTTCTGCAGGAGAAAGCTGCTGAGAATGCGCCTAGATTTGTAATGGCAATCCTATTGCAGAAGGTCTGTGTTTCCCATTTGAGAAAAACGTTTCCAGACCTTTTTAGAATGTCATCTTGATCGATCCTGGTGACTAAGATCATTGCAGAGAAATAAAAACATCTTCTTAATTTATGAGTTTTAAAGTTCAAAATGACAAAATCAAATAGCATAGATATATTTCCTGAAGACAAAGTTGTTGAGAATTTCTGGGACAGTTCATTTGTATGAAAAAAAAAAAATCCATCTTCTTAATTGCATCTTTTTCCAGTAAGTACTACAGAACATCTGACTTTGGGGTGTCTCAGGGAAATTCCTCAGGACCTCATTGGTTTTGTGGTGTGAATTTATGTAGAGGCTCCATTAACTTTATTTTGTTAAGAAACTCTTTGGCCCCATTTTTCATTGTGGATTTTTTTGTCTTAGTGGCTGAGATAGATGTGAAGACCAATCCAATAACTTACCTTCTAATTTTATCTCATCATCTCAAGAACATATTTTTACACCTATTACCTAAAATAAGAGTAATTAGAGGGAATGATAGTGTGGTTTAGTGGTTAAAGACTTGGCCTGAAGAATTAAAAAATTTTACTCCCACTCTCTGAGCTGGTGCTGTGTCCTGGGTTAACCCTTTAATTCTTATAAGTGCAGAGCTAGCAAAAGGAAAACTAACACTTCTTCAGAGGTGATGAGGTGAGTGTTTTCCAGAATAGAACCACTACGGTAATTGTCTTGGGTGACTGTAATTTATTCTGAGGTTTTACAATCAGTGGTAGATTTTGAGGGCAGCTATTAAGAGATCATGACCTGGACTGAGCAAAAGGAACATTCTCTGGTTGGCCTGGGTTGACTAGTGCATGCCTGGGAAGGGACAGCAGACTCTGGGAGGCTTACTGAATTTTATAAAACCCAGGTATTCGAGGAAATCAACCCTGAAGATTCATTGGAAGGACTGATGCTGAAACTGAAACTCCAATACTTTGGCCACCTGATGCAAAGAGCTGACTCATTGGGAAAGACCCTGATTCTGGGGAAGATTGAAGGCAAAAGGAAAAGGGGACAACAGAGGATGAGATGGTTGGATGGCACCATTAAGTCAATGGACATGAATTTGAGCAAATTCCGGAAGTTAGTGAAGGACAGAGAAACCTGTTGTGGGGTTGCAAAGAGTCAGACGTGACTTAGTGACTGAGAACAGCAACAAAGCACAAGCGGAGCCAAGCTAATGGAAAACAGCAGTTCGGTCAGTTCAGTTCAGTTGCTCAGTCGTGTCCAACTCTTTGCAACCCTATGAATTGCAGCACGCCAAGCCTCCCTGTCCATCACCAACTCCTGGAGTTCACTCAGACTCACGTCCATCGAGTCAGTGACGCCATCCAGCCATCTCATCCTCTGTCATCCCCTTCTCCTCCTGCCCCCAATCCCTCCCAGGAGCTTTCAAATAACACGGTAAGTAAAGCAATTGTAAAAATTGTGTATTCCACGAACAATTTTGAGATTATACAATTTTCATTCATGGAAATTAAAGAACATAAGGCAAGAGAATGATGTAAATAAGAAATTATATATCTAAAGGAAAAAATTACAGGGAAAGATAAAATTTCAAAACATGAGTAGAACTGACTTTGGAGAAAATAAAACTAATAACATTAAGATATGAAATAAGTGTAAAAAGCAGACTTACAACTCAACAATAAACAAGTTAAAACCTCATTTTTAAAATGTACAAAGGATCTAAAGAGGTATTTCTCCAAAAGAGATGGCTGCAAGCACATAAAAAGATGCTAAGTCATTAGTCATCAAGGAAATGCAATCAAAACCACAATAAGGTACCAATTTACACCCACTCGGATGGCAAAAATAAAAAAGACACACAAGACAAGAGTTAATGAGGATGTGGAAAAATTGGAAACCTCACACATTGCTTGTGGGAATGTGAAATTGTGCAGACACATTCTGGAAATTTAATCATGGAGTTGTGATAGGACGAACACTTCCACTTGGATAGACATCCAAGACAGATGAAGAAGTGTACACACAAAAGTTCTATACAAATATTCATGACAATACCATTCACAACAGCCGAAAGTGGAAATAAACCCAATGCCCACTAGATGAATGGACACACACAGTGTGGCCTGTGCATGCAAATGAACATTATTCAGCCTTAAAAATGAGGAAATTTTGACACATGCCACACCATGAATGAAGCTTTATGACATTATGCTAAGTAAAGTAAGCTGATCACAAAGGGCAAATATTGTATGATTCCAAACAAGGTCACATTCTGAGTTTCTGGGTGGATATCAATTTTTGAGGGATAATATTCAAAACCTAGTTATTCTGTATTAAACAATGTTCTAAGAATATTTTCAGATATCATTTATTCCTCACTATAACCATGAGGTCAGGCTTCCCAGGTGGCTCAGTGGTAAATAATCTTCCTGCCAATGCAGGAGACACAAGAGAAATGAGTTCAGTCCCTGGGTTGGGAAGATGCCCCAGAGAAGGATCCCACAGTCAGAGGAGCCTGGCGGGCTACAGTCCATGGGGTCATAGAGTTGGACACAGCTGAGCGGCTAAGCATACATGATGCTCCTACAGGTGATGACTTTCACAGATACGTCACTAGGCTTTGTTTTTCAGCACAACTCTTGGTATCTAAAGAGTTGTTGGACTTTCCTGATGGTTCAGTGGTTAACAATCTGCCTGCCAGTGCAGGAAATGCAGAAGATGTGGGTTCAATCCCCGCATCAGGAAGATCCCATGGAGGAGGAAATGGCAACTCACTCCAGTATTCCTGCCTGGGAAAATCCCACGGACAGAGGATTACAGTCCATGGGAGTCACAAAGAATCAGACAGGACTGAGGCTGCACTTGCTGCAAATTCCTAGATAACAGAGAAAATAATGTTAAAATTTATAATCCCACTGTAATACAAAAGACAAATACAAAAGATTTCTTGAGAAATCTGTATGCAGGTCAGGAGGCAACAGTTAGAACTAGACATGGAACAACAGACTTGTTTCAAATCGGGAAAGGAGTACATCAAGACTGTATATTGTCACCCTGCTTATTTAACTTATATGCAGAGTACATCATGAGAAATGCAGGGCTGGATGAAGGACAAGCTGGAATCAAGATTGCCAGGAGAAATATCAATAACCTCAAATATGCAAAGGACACCACCCTTATGGCAAAAATCGAAGAACTAAAGAGCTTCTTGATGAAAGTGAAAGAAGAGAGTGAAAAAGTTGGCTTAAAACTCAACATTCAGAAAACTAAGATCATCGCACCTGGTCCCATCACTTCTTGGCAAATAGTTGGGGAAACAGTGGAAACAGTGACAGACTTTATTTTGGGAGGCTTCAAAATCACTGCTGATGGTGACTGCAGCCATGAAATTAAAAGATGCTTGCTCCTTGGAAGAAAAGTTATGACCAACCTAGACAGCATATTAAAAAGCAGAGACATTACTTTGCCAACAAAGGTCCATTTAGTCAAAGCTATCGTTTTTCCAGTAGTCATGTATGCATGTGAGAGTTGGACTATAAAGAAAGCTGAATGCAGAAGAACTGATGCTTTTGAACTGTGGTGGTAAAGACTCTTGAGAGTCCCTTGGACTGCAAGGAGATCCAACCAGTCCATCCTAAAGGAAATCAGTCCTGAATATTCATTGGAAGGACTGATGCTGAAGCTGAAACTCTAATACTTTGGCCACCTGATGGGAAGAACTGACTCATTTGAAAAGACCCTGATGCTGGGAAAGATTGAAGGCAGGAGAAGAATAGGATGACAGAGGATGAGATGGTTGGATGGCATCACCAACTAAATGGACATGAGTTTGAGTAAACTCTGGGAGTTGGTGATGGACAGGGAGGCCTGGTGTGCTGCAATCCATGGGGTTGCAAAGAGTTGGACATAACTGAGCGACTGAACTGAACTGAATAAAAAAGAGAAACTAGAAGCTGTGAGGAATCTCTATATGTTGTAAGATAAACAGGATCAGCCTGAGAAATGAGATGAGAGATGAAATTGTGCATAAGCCAATTACAGCAAAACTAAGCATCGCAGCAAGACCCAGAGTGTCCCCCACCCAGAGGGGAAAGAGACGGGAAGAGGAAGGGACCCAGCGGGAATCTGCAAAAGCCTTCCTGGAGATGCTCCATCAGAAGTGGTCCGACGGTCCCCACTCTCACAGCCCTTCCTCAGGGCTCAGGCCAGGCTGCGAGCCAGAGCTCTGCCTCTGCCCGGGACTTGGCAAAGCCCCAGGCAGCATCCCACAGGGCTAAAGCTGGAAGGACCTCAGAGGGCACGCACAAGAGACCGGCCAGATGACACGTCAAGAACATCCATTGTCTTATGAGAAAACGCTGAGTGTGACTCACAACAGTCCCTCCCCGTCGCCAGCGGGCTGCATAAACACACACAGCAGGTAAATGAAATTCTGCATCCTGACTCCAAAGTCGCCTGGAAAGTGAAAGGAACTCAACAAACCAGAGAACTCACACCTGAAGAAACAAAGTTTATAGAGTGGTGAAACAGGGCTTTAAAATGAGACTTTGCTCAAAGCCAAAAGAGAGTGTCAATAAAAATGTATCTAAGGAAAATGGACATTGAAGAAAGGAGATAGAGTAACTAAAGAAGTAAGTTAACTTTCCCACAGTGTCATTCAAATGGATAGAGAGAAATCATAAAAGAGAGACATAGAATAAACCCAAAATACCGACCTCTAATTAAAAACAGTGTCAGTGGGAGAGAATGTGAAGAATAAACATTTAAAGAAGCAATAAAAGAACATGTGTAATAATGGAAGAGATGGATTTTCAAACTGAAAAGGCCAATTAAGTGCTGAGTTGGATTTATAACGCAAGCAAGCCAACCTCTCACACAAACACAGGAAATCAGTGGTAAAGTGAAAATCTTAAAATTTCCCAGAGGGAAGGAACAGATTATTTATAAAGAAAGGAGAAACAGGTGGACATTAAGCCTCTTGGCAACACTAAGTACTGAAAGACAACGAGGTAGTATCTTCCATATTCCAAGGGAAAACAACCTTGAACATAGAATTTTAAACTAAGACATTCAAGCCCTGTTTATAAAATGAGAGTAAAATGACATTTATGGATGCATCGAGCAAAAACTCTATCAACTACCTTTCTTTTCTGAAATATGTATTAGCGGGTGAACTTCAGAAAGAAGAAAATAAATCCTTGAGGAGGAAGCATACAGAAATCAGAGTTGTTGTTAGGTTGCTCAGTCATGCCCAACTCTTTCGCTACTCCATATACTGTAGCCCGCCAGGCTCCTCTATCCATGGGATTCTCCAGACAAGAACACTGGAGTGGGTTGCCATTTCCTCCTCCAGGAGATCTTCCTGACCCATGGGCTACAGCATGCCAGGCCTCCCTGTCCCCCACTCTCTCCCTGAGTTTGCCCAAGTTCACGCCCATTGAGTCGGTGATGCTATCTAACCACTCATCCTCTGCCACCCTCTTTGCCTCCTGTCCTCAATCTTTCCAGCATTGGGGTCTTTTCCAATGAGTCAGTTCTTTGCATCAGGTGGCCAAAGTATTGGAGCTTCAGCTCCAGCATCAGTCTCTCCAATGAATATTCAGGGTTGATTTCCTCTAGGATTGACTGGTTTGATCTCCACCAGGCTTTCCTACCACCTTCAGCTGACTCATTGTGAGTCAGGATTCAGTCAGGTGCTATCAGCCTTTGATCATTTTCCAGAGCTCTGACCAGGTTGGTTCTGTTTCTGCTTGAGTTTTTAACAGTTCTTTGCAGGCTCGGGCACCTAGAGCTGCCCACTGGGCTATTTATGCTGACATACCTTTTTCACTCCCACGTACTTTTATGCGGTGGGGAGATGGTACATTTTTCTTGGAAAACACAAATTATAATTGACTGAATAAAAGGTAGAAAACTGGACAAGAATCATAAATAAAGAAGAGATTGAAGTCACATTGAAGCTGTGACCCAGAGTGAAACAAGGCTCTGGAGGTTTTATAGATGATTTTCTGCAAAACTTCTAAGACATGAATAATCCTGAGCACGTAAGAAGTCACCCCAGAACCTGGAGAGCCTGTGGGGACAGAGTTTTGCATCAGAACAAGGCAGGTTGGGTTGTGCCTTCCGATGGGCTGTGTTGACTTAAACAGTCTCAGGCAGGATTTGAGGCTCCAAGCGTTCATCTGAGGGCCTGGAGTGGCTGAGTGGGCCAGTTCTTGCCTGGACAGCAGCCAGCGTGGCTCCGAGGAAAGGACGCTCCAGGGACCAAGGGGACTACCCTGTGCCTGCTCACAGTCTGCACCTCCTTTAGCTCGTTCTCAGCCTCCAAGTGCAAGTAAAGATGAGGCAGCTCTGAGGACCTTGAGTCTCTCTACTTTGTTATCAGATGCGGAAAACAGAGAAAAAGGCCACTTCTTAAAATGTGATTTTTCCCCTTCCTAATACTCAAGACAGTTATTAACCGTAGGAATTAACATTTCTGAGATGTGTGTCACATGATGAAATGCTGATTCTCGGGCTCCCAGAGAGGATGCAGGTGACAAGGAGCTGTGAAGGGTCCATTTGTCTCTGTCACTTCCGCTGGGCTTCTGTTTAACCCTGGGGACACTCAGGTTAATTAAAACACAGTACCAACATCTTTGGCATTTAAATATGCATGGATTGTAAGTCAGACAGTTGCACGAATCATTACTTTGAATAATTTAAAAATATACATGCACACATATTTTCTACATATAAGTGTTCTATTTTTGTGAACTATACAGGAAAAAGAAAGAAAGATGAATTTTAGATTTTTGCTATACAATGAAAATTGCTGCCTCATAGTTCACTTAAGTGGGTTTGCCTGACTCTTCGATTTGACTAATTATTAGCGCATCAATCAGATATTTCTCTTAACATTCATATACTTAATGTTACCAAAACCATTTTCTGAAACTATGGGGACACTACGTTTATTTTATTTTTAAATTTGCCCATTTAGATGCTTGTTTTATATTCCTGAATAACTTTGCTATACCTTTCATTTACTCTGTGTAGGAGTCTATAAGTAAAACCCTATGGAATGATGGATGTTGACGTAAAAGTTTGTATGAGAATTTATTAATTTATTTTCATAGAAGTTCGGTGGATACAATTTTAAGAAAGTGCAATCTATGTGTCACCAGCACATTGAAGGAAAGATGGCGCCCATTACACAGTGCAGACTGTAGGTGTTCAAGCTCTGGGGCTTGGAGCCTCCCCAAGCCCCACTTCCCTCAGCTCCTGCAGGAGCGCAGCTTATACCTTGCCCCCAGGGCTCTAGACTCATTGCGGGCCAGAGCCAGTCAGGTGGCTGTGACTTTCACCTGCACTAAAACGGGGGTGGGGTGCCCTCAGCTGTGCGTGGACCATGTGGAGCTGGCCTCCCAGCTACGCCCCCCACCCCCGAGGCCCTTCTGCACTAGGAGCGCCTTGTGGGTCTTAGGGAAGAGGCTAGGGTGGGTCCCCGAGCTCCCTCCCCATCCCCTGTTATCTCAGATCAGTGTCATAGCAGTGAATGCAATGAAAAACAGCACAGAACTTAAAAAACATCTAAAAGCTCACCTGAGCATGAAATGGACATCAAAGGAGGACATCAATAACTAGCAATACTGCAGGTGATTCAGCATTAGCACGTGCAAGACGCTAAAAGTATCCATCTTCACTGTGAAACACTGTTATCAGCATCACTCTGGGCGAGACTTCACCTACCAGGATGCTTCCCCAGGACTGCACCCTGCTGGAGGCCCGGCCCGGGGCTGCGTGTGGAGGAGGGCAGGGGACTCTGGGCCATGCAGTAGGCCCGGAGCAGGGGCACGTGCACCCCACGTGCCTGCAGGAAGCAGGGGGCCTGCAGGAGCAGGAATGGAGAGGCGGTTGCCTGGCACCAGACCCGCGCAATCTGTTCAAGGAACTCGCCGGCCGGCATGGGGTCAGCGAGAGCGGGGAGGGCTGGTAGCTCATCCTGCCTGCAGCCGCAGAGCTTCCACAGACCCAGGGATGAGTGCCAGCGTGCCTGGCCGGAAGGAGAGCAGGCTGCATCCTTCCATTTCTATTGTCTGCGCAGAAGGTTTCTGATGCCCCAGACTCCGAGGCCTCGGTCTCCGTGGAGCAGCCTGCTTGGGGATGGTGGCAGTAAACTCCATCTCTGCCTTCTCCCTGGTGGATTAGACTGTTGTTTTAGGTCAGTTGCTCAGTCATGTCTGACTCTGAGACCCCATGGACTGCAGCACGCCAAGCTTCCCTGTCCTTCACCATCTCCTGGAGTTTGCTCAAATTCATGTCTATTGAGTCAGTGATATCATCCAACCATTTCGTCCTCTGTCACCTTCTTCTCCTGCCTTCAACCTTTCCCAGCATCAGCATCTTTTCCAATGAGTCAGTTCTTTGCATCAGGTGGCCAAAGTATTGGAGCTTCAGCTTCAGCATCAGTCCTTCCGATGAATATTCAAGGTTGATTTCCTTCAGGACTGACTGCTTTGATCTCCTTGCTGTCCAAGGTGGATTCTATTAGTCGAGTAACTATTTTTGTTTATTTATTTATTTTTGGTTGTGCTGGGTTCTTTGCTCTGTTGGTTTTTATCTAGTTGTGGCATGCAGACTTCTCATTGCAGTGGCTTCTCCTGCTGCAGCTCGCTGGCTTAGAGCACAGAGTCAGTAGTTGTGGGCCTGGGTGTTCCACAGCATGTGGGATCTTCCCTGATCAGGAGTTGATCCCATATCTCCTGCACTGACAGGCAGATTCTTTACCACTGAGCCACCAGGGGAGCTCTTCTCTTATTTACATTCTACAAGGCAAATAGAAGACAAAGATGCCATGACTTCAGACTGGTTTGAATAGAACTGCTTCATGGAATACAATCTATACATCTTATATGCAAAATGTATTGTGACTGCATCAATAGGGAACAGTAGATATTGAGACAGCGTATAACTACCACATCTGGACCATACTGCTTTCCTCCATAATAATAATGAATATTCTTATGAGTTTGGGAGCCTGATATGAGTGGGCATAATCCACCCGATGGTTGGACATATTAAATGAAATTCAGAGAACCGTGCTTGATATAGATGTTTCATTGAGAAAGAGACAAGGGACTTCAACCCTGACAGTGATATAGCTCAGAGGCCATGAGAGTCTGGCTTAGGAAGTGAGAAAGAGAAAGCTGCTTTA
Source organism: Bos mutus (assembly GCF_027580195.1). Taxonomy (NCBI): domain Eukaryota; kingdom Metazoa; phylum Chordata; class Mammalia; order Artiodactyla; family Bovidae; genus Bos; species Bos mutus. The sequence continues at coordinate 34,729,799 of NC_091628.1, read as the reverse complement.
CCTTCATAGTTTGGGCTGTTACAGCTGCAATTTCCATATGGCAGGGGACTGGTTCAAACTGATTTTTTTTATATAACATCAGGCATTTAAATGACTTAAGTTTCATTTATGTTTATCAGAGGCATTTACAAGAAATAGCCTTAGTTATGTTTTGCTTGTACAAGCTAAGTTAGTTTATAAAATAAACTAGCTGAGGCATCTGTTGTGTAGCTTAACTGGTTTTGTCTCCATGGGGAAACTGCAAACCTGGTCTCCAATTTATTTCATTTTAACAGATACAATAGATGAGATTCCCATTTTCTAGATGAGCAGATTGAAGCTTTGTTTTTTACTTAACCTGTAGAAGCCCACCTGGAAAGACAGAATTTTAGAAGTTTTCACAGAAACATAGATAGATGTGTTCTTATTTTATAAAACAGATTGTATGTTAGCACATGTATTTTAAAAAATGCCCTTTTTCTTGTTTTTGTTTTGCATACTGGAGAGTCAGGTGGTAGAGACTTAAAAATCTTTAGAATTATATTTGTCTCGCATTGATTTACTATAACACTATCAGAAAAAAAGGCAGGCTTCCTTGGTGGCTCAGTGGTGAAGAATCCACCTGCCAATGCAGGAGACATGAGTTCAATCCCTGATCCAGGATGATCCCACATGCCAGGGAGCAGCTAAGCCCATGTGCCACAACTGCTGAGCCTGTGCTCCGGGAGTCACAATTACTGAGTGCCCTAGAGCCCGTGCTCTGCAACAGGAGAAGCCACCTCAATGAGAAGCCCGGGCATCGCAACTAGAGAGTAGTCCCCACTTACCATAAATGGAGAAAAACCCTTGCAGCAACGAAGACCCAGCATAGCCAAAAATAAACACATAATTTTTTAAAAAAAGAGGTAGATTTGAAAACAACATGTAACAAGCGTAAGGGCTAATGTCTCACTAAGAGGTTGTTATTACAAATGATGGACAGAGGTTCAATGAAGAGGGGGATGATAACCACTGAAAGTGAGAGAAAAATTAAACTCTTCCCACCTTTGAAGTCAAACCAAACAACACTGTAGGCAAATCCTTCTGCTGGCTTTGTTGATCTGGTTTGTTTCTCAAACCTCTACCAAACTTCTGCCTTGAACCTCTGATACTTCTGGACCAAAAAGAGAATGGAAACTTCTAGGTAAGAAAGTATCAGGTATGAGACCCTGCCTGGTAAACTTGAGTCACAGGGAGTGCATGGCTCCTTCAGCTCAGGTCCTGAGCAGACACAAGGAACAAAGTGTCTACATGTCTTTCGGCCAAGCAAGTTTTATAGATTAAGGCCACAATCCTTCTGAAGTACATCTATGGTGATGGCACTTATCAGAGCATTGAATTAGTCATGGTAACCTTCCAAGGGAAGGACCCAACGTAAGTATATTTCAAATTACCAAAGCAGAGGGCGGAACCAGATGAGATGTTTATAAGCATTCCAAAATTTGCAGTGGAAATTCTTAGTGCAAATGCCTTTGAAGATAATGGGAGAGAGAAGCCAACTTTCTTGACAACTCAGAGTCAGAATACTTTAGGAGACCCTGGGGAAAGGCCAGATGACCATGGCCAAGCTGCAGTTGAGACCAAAGCTGTCTCAACAGCAAATGTAAACCTTCCAAGAGAAGAGAAGTTGCCTTTTCTTCACCTCTTTAAGTTGATTTAATGTTGTTGGGCTTTGGCTAATGTCCTTTGGTTTTAACCCTCCAACGCAAGGTCCAGTCCACTAGCATGGATTTAAATATGTAAGAGAAACCTTCTCTGAAGCACAGAGAAGAGAGCTCTGTGTTTCCAAGTAAAGAGAGAGTGTGCAGAAATTTGAATTAATGGTGCAGTGTAGTCGGTGCAGGAGGGGTTGAGTTGCAGAGTGTGGTCCCTCCATCCTGGATCAAGGATGTCCAGCTCAGGAGCTTAGTGGAAGTTGCTCAGTTGTGTCCAACTCTTTGCAACCATATGGATTGTAGCACATCAGGCTTCTCTATTCATGGGATTCTCCAGGCAATAATACTGGAGTGGGTTGCCATGCCCTTCACCAGGGGATGTTCCCAACCCAGAAATCAAACCCAGTCTCCTGCATTGCAGGCAGACTCTTTACCATCTGAGCCACAGGGAAGACCTGGTGAGTGAAACCCACCTCTTAATGTTCACCCTCCTAACAGCGACATCAAAGGCAGTAGACCAACAATGGACAATATTGTTATTTTTTTTGGTTTAGGAAACCCCTCGTAGAAGAAAAATTGTACTTTTTAGAATAAATGAATAAAAGAGATACACTTGTCCAAGCGTTTTCTCTGAAGCAACCTTAGAGGGTCTGGCGGAGGAGCAAGAACCGAGGTGCCCGTGTTCTCCCAGCACCACCGAGGCTCAGACTTGGGTCCACCTGGGTCCACCACCTCTTACTCAAGTGCTGCTCATATTTACAACATTTCTTCACAGTTTTTCTAACTTAACACCTGAAAAATGGTCCCCCTTATAATGCATATTCCAATGTATTTTGTACCCCAAACTACTTAAAAAGAAAATTCAATAAAATTCAAAATAAAAAAATGAAAAATAAAATTAAGAATTTAATTTTGTTTATAATAAAACTAAAAATTTATTGAGTGTTTCTATATATTGAAGCATTTTGCTAAGTGTTTTTGCAGATAGTAACTTGTTTAACAATCTTCATAAGAATCCTGGAGGTCAAGTACTATTTTTATCTCCTTTATGTAGATAAAGAAAGTAAGGCACAGGAGTTTAAGTATATTTTTAAGGACAAAATAAGATAACAGCCTATGCTTTTAACACATTAAAGAGAGAAAGGTGTTAAAAAGTACACAGACACTTATAAAGAATTGCTTATTCAGGGTCTTTCTTAAGGGATTTTCATAAACATTATAGGAAGATACGGAGTACAAAAGGAAAACACTAAAATAGTTCTGACCTAATGATGTAAGAGAACTTGACAAAACTTGGCCCAGATGATGATAAAGGCAAGAATCTTGTATATCACCTGCCATAAAATGTCATGGCCTCATCTCACAGTCTGTTCTGCCTTTGCATTTAGCTTGTTTACGAATCGAGCCCTGTGGTCCTCCGACTCCTACGTAAATGCAGTATTCTCTAAAATTGTATTCACCTGCATCTGTCTGCCAAATTAGAGAATCAACTTACCTTCCAAATCCTGATAATAAATGTGGGTCATGACCCTAGAGAAGACATTTCTCGTGCTCAGTAAGGCATGTCAGCCCTCACCCCGAGGATCCCAGCCAAGTTGACTGGCAGGAATGTGCAGTGGCCGGACCTGTAGTGACCAGAGTGGGACACACAGCGCCCCTGGCAGCTCCCGAGACCCCTCCCTGCCCCATCTGCCCTTCCTTCCCTTCGTCTTCTGGCTCGTGGCCTTTCATTTCCCATCAGTTAATTCCCCTTCCTAGATCGAGCTCACAGGGGTCCCCTGCTACTAAGCCTTCCCCACAGACTTCATCTCTGCCCCTCCAGCCGCTTCACCAGATCACCAGCCTCTCTGCGGGAGAATCCGTGTGGTTGAACTCTGTGAAATGCTGGTGGATCAGAAGCATACAGGAATCGCACAGATGCTCTCCTGGTCCAGTCTCGTCAACAGCAGCTGTCTTGTAAGCAGCTGTTACAGGGGCTGACGTGTTTGCACTGCACCTGAGCAGCCTGGGTTGTCGTATGTCTTTAGGCAAAGCACTCCCCCAAGTGTGTATGAGGAATACAGATGTTTCTTACGCACTCCTTTCTGTGTCTGTTGAATGAATGATGGACGAATATCAATAGATGAGTTAAAACATGTGCAGAATTACTACGATACAAGACAGAGTTCAGTGTATAAACCTTGCAATCTGTAAAACCTCCCACTTTGGTTGATGTATTTCCCATAATGACATGTTACTCTATAATCACATTTTATAACACGTGGTTCCTCTGAATTTCACACATTTGTCGGACCATAAATGAACAGTAGTTGAGCAAGGACAAGTAAGCCTGCAGAGCTTTTTCCCTGGGATGTACACTGACACCATTTTTTCTTTCCAAACCACATTCTGCCTTGTGATTCTTTGAAAGGTACGTGAAGGAACCAAGATGGCGGGTTCATCTGGATACGGTGCTATTCTTGGCAGTTCTCTCATTTTTAAAAACTCTTTGCTCTCAAATCAAGTTCACCAACCATAAATCCCAGAACAGAACTAATAGCAACAAAGGTTTCATGGTTGGAATCCATGCTGATATTTTACAATGTTCTAAAAATCTTTTCTTTCTGATAGAAAACATTCTTAAAGACAAAAGTAAAAATCAAAATAGTGATTTGACCAACATGTTATTCACACATTTGAAAACTAAATTCAGAGAAAAGATAAAATAGACTAAAATGATTAACAGTCTACCTAACGTTTAACATTTTGATCTCAGTTGTTGAAAGACAAAATACAGTTTCAAAGTAGAGCTCGCTGCAGATGAAATTGTAGTGGGAAAATTCTGCTTTTGATGTTACCCTTCTCCAGTTTCAACAGGGCATTTCTTTATCCCTTGCCCTTTCAATCCTTCAGCCTGTCAGTGCCATTGCCTCTATGAAAAGCCCACTCCTGGAAAAAGAGTCATTTCTTTCATGGCTTCAGTAAACAGATATTTTAGCCAAGTATATGCTAGGCATTGTGGGGTGATGCTAATTTGAACAAGCACAGTCTCTGTCTTTACAGAACCTCCAGGGTCACCTGGTATGTGACAAAGGAAATCAAGCAGGGCAAATTCAGTGTCATCAAAAGGATTATTTTCTGGCAGAGTGAGAGGGTGTCAGGACAGCTTTTGATGGATCTTATGGAAGAATTAATTGTACTCTGAGAAGCAACTACTCCAGAACTGAATGAACAAACACTCAGCATTATTATTCCAAATGGAAAGAATAACAGGGTAAAGTAGTGGAATTCCATACAGGTTTTTAGGAACATAAAACTGAAGCAAAACATTGGGACAGCAAACAGAAGCACCCGAGTATCTGAGTAAAGCTTTCAGGTTCATGGGATGAAGAACCTGTCTTGGGAAACCACTGAAGATGAATGAAGAGAAAACTGGCATGATGGACACCATGCTTTTGGAAGATTTAACATGGAGCCCTGCAAAATGGATAAAGGAAGAGAGCTTCTGGAGGGGGGTAGGCATTGAGACAGCCTGTGCAGGAGAGGAAAGCAGAGTGCCCAGAGCAGAGGTACAGCAATGCAGGAGGTCTGAGAGAGAGGCCAGAATGAATGTGAAGTCCTCCCACGGCTGTGTGACAGCCTCCAGGTTCCTGCCTCTGTGTATCTGTCCTCTCCTCCCTCTATGCAGTTTTTGTTCATCAGTGGGCTTCAACATTTCAGCGCCAGTCCATGGAGGTCTCCCTCTGCCCCTGATAGAGCATCCCACCCTAATTAATTTTGGTGTTTACCATCCCATCTAAACCTCCAGGTCTTTCCCTAATCCACCCACTGCCCTGCATTCTTCTGTTCTACCGAACCTTGCAGGTTTATTTCCTCAATCAACTCCATTTCCTTCAATTCAATAGCATCATTCTTCTCATTCTCCTTTATGCTTGCCATTGTATTGGTAATTGCAGGTATTTACTGGTGCTGGCTACATATTTATCTTTTTCCCTATCTTATTAGTTTGAAAGTTTTAGGAGACTAGGAGGATTTTCAGTAACTAAAGCATGAACAAGCTACTATTTGCATATCTACTATGTGGGATAAAATCATCTTTATTTTTTAAATTAATTTTTATTGGAGTATAGTTGCTTTACAGTGCTGTGTTAGTTTTTGCCATATAGCAAAGTGAAACAGCTATATATGTGTACAGATATCGCTTTTTTTGGATTTCCTTCCCATTGAGATCACCGCAGAGCACTGAGTAGAGTTTCCCTAGATATACAGTAGGTTCTCATTAATTATTTATTTTATACATAGTGTATACATGTCAATCCCAACCTCCCAATTCATCCCACTCCCCTTGCCTTACTTTAAGTCAGAAAGAGAAAAATATCATGTATTAACACATATATGTGGAATCTAGAAAAATGGTACAGATGATCTTATTTGCAAAGCAGAAATAGAGACACAGACGTAGAGAACAAACACAAATACATCTTTAACTGATGTGGAAAAGTACAATGGTGAGAGATAAAGTATAAAACACCATGGTACCGCATATGGCTTTTATTCTGAGAAATGTTACTGTGCTTGTCAATTCGTTAAGTTCTGTGCTTTGTCAAATAAGACATTTCTAAACCTTATATCAAACCAGGTGTGAGAAATGTGAACTGTACGCTTGAAAGCTGAAAAGAGGTTCTATTCCCAGAGAACTGAAAGATACTAGAAACATCCCTGCTTTAGCATCTTACCTTTTACATAAGATATTCGATGACAGATTTGAACATTTTCTCATGTAGACATTAATTTTTCCCTTCAACTGAACACTGAGCCACTGCCTTAATTCCAGTATGTGTCCAATTATGAATGAAAGTTTATATGCTTTGGTACACCTAAGGATGTCTACATTTGCCTCAACTGTACTGCTGAGGCAATCTGTGTTTCTCGCTAGTCTTGGTACTCTTAATGTTCTGCTCTGCTTATTTTTGCTTAGAATTATATTAATGACAAATGCAATAAAATTTTGACTAATTGAGCACTTTGAATTCGATATACAGATATGGTAATTGTGTTTAAACTGAACTGTTGGCTGCTAGACAGCACCACCAGGCTATTTTTTAGTGGGGAGGAGGGAATATCTTCAAAATTTACAAAAGCTCTAATTTTGTATAAGGAAAGTGCTTTAAGAATATCAACACCCATTAAAAAAAGTTCAAGTTGTTAAAAACTGAATATACAGGAAAAAAATAGCCTATTCTCCTGAAAACACATAGCCTACATTGTCTTGAAAAAATATGTTTTCTGAATCAAAGAACAATAGCTACGGGGGATTTTAAACACACTTCTTATGAAAAAGAAGAAACAGAGGCCCAGAGAGGCAGAAAGATTGTCACAAAATAATACACTTTATAAGGCCCCCAATGGATATATGTTAAACATAAGAATGTTATCCACTTCTCTGTACTAATCAACGTTGCATTTTAAACACCTAAACACATAAAATTTCCTGTCTTTACCGTTTTTCTCTAAATTTGATTTTAAGCACTAGCATTCTCGATGCCACAGCGCATCAGACGCGGTTTTGTAATGGGTACCATTTCTTGCTACCTAGACTACCGCTAGGGGGTGCTCAATAAGTATTTTGCCAGATAAGTAAAAAAAGTTCATCCGTGTTTGGGTATTGGGAAGGAAAGGAAGAAGCTGGAAAACAACTCTGAACCCTGATTTCAATTTCTGTCTAAGATAAACTCTTAACATAGTAAATTTGACTCCACTTTTCAGTAAAACAAGTACCTTTAAGTGAGGACTTGTGTTGTCCTGGTTAGTCTCAGGATCCACTTTTAACCCCTTGTGCATGCAAAGTCACTTTAGTCGTGTCCAACTCTTTGGAACACTATGGACTATAACCCACCAGGTTCCTCTGTCCATGGCATTTCCCAGGCAAGAATACTGGAGTGGGATGCCATTTCCTCCTTCAGGGGATCTTCCCTACCCAGGAATCGAACCTTCTTCTCTTAGGTCTCCTGCATTGCCAGGGGGGTTCTTTACCACTAGCGCCAGCTGGGAAGCCTTTAACCCCTCTTCCTAATAATTTAAGGGGATTGGGAGCACAGACCACCATCATTTCTCCAGCTCCCTGCATCCCTTGTCGGACAGACAATGCATCACAAAGAGCCCTAAATGATGAACCACAGAACCCTCTTGTCTTTCAAGAATGTCTCTCTGCACATAGTTCAAATACATGTTTAAGAGTTTCAAGTGTTTAGTTTTTCAAGTGTACTAAATGTATTATTTGTAGGTTTCCATAAATTGCAGAGTAGTTTTTTTCTGAAGTCCTTTAGTTAATTTGTTCCTTTCTCTCCCTATTGGTTTCATTAGGATGTCTTAGACAACATCCTTTGACTATGGAAGGCAAGTCTTCTCTTGTCATTTAAGCCAGTTGTTGACAAGTTGAATAGTTTTCATTGGGAGTATTTTCGAGATAGTAAGTGCCTGTGTTTACAAAAATGTAAGAAAATCTTTGCTTTCCCCCTTTAAATAAAGCCTCAAGAAAAATTAATTTTTTTGTGTTGTTCTTAGTATCTTCTAACTTGGGAAAATGACATTCAGAAAAAGTTGGTTTAATTATGTCAAATAAAATACAAAGTTTCAAAACTCACTTTGTAAGTTTAATTTGTAGTGATGTAAATGTTGATGCTGGGCTTCCCCAGGGGCTCAGCAGTAAAGAATTCACCTGCAGTGCAAGAGACGCAGGAGATGTGGGTTTGATCCCTGGGTTGGGATGATCCCCTGGGGGAAGGCATGGAAACCCACTCCAGTATTCTTGCCTGAAGAATCTCAGCCTGGCGGGCTGAGTCCATAGGGTCACAAAGACTCGGATACACCTGAGTGACTGAGCACTCATGCACAAATGCTAATGCCATGTTTGAATGCTGAGGCAGCTCAAGGAACACCATACCAGTGGTGACAACTTGCAGATTGGGTGCATCATATTTAGTTTTGCCAGTTTTCCAGCCATTTGCAAGAACTGATTGGGCTGCCTCTAAATGTTAAGCACATCCTGGGCTTTTAGTGCATTGAAATCACAGTTTTGAACTGATAAATATCATAAAAATTAATCTGTTTAGGAAGAGATGATCTATACTGGATCAAAAAACTTGCAAGTTATAGTTTTATTAAATATTTTAAGTGCTTTACAGCTGCTGTATTGCACTGGATTAGACTGTATTTTCTCTTAAACATTTTTACAAGTACCTGATATTTCTAATTAACTTCTGAAGCTTTCTGCTTTCATTTTGAAGAAAGGTGTTATGTTGTCCTCTTTTTTGTTCAGGGCTTCCCTGATAGCTCAGTTGGTAAAGAATCCACCTGCAAAGCTGGAGACCCTGGCTTGATTCCTGGATTGGGAAGATCTGCTGGGAAGGGATAGGCTACCCACTCCAGTATTCTTGGGCTTCTTTTGTGGCTCAGCTGGTAAAGAATCCACCTGCAATGCAGGAGACATGAGTTTTATCCCTGGGTTGGGAAGATCCCCTGGAGAAGGGAAAGGCTACCCACTCCAGCATTCTGGCCTGGAGAATTCCATGGATTGTATAGTCCACGGGGTCTCCAAGAGTCGGACATGACCGAGCGACTTTCACTTTCACTTGTTTGTTCTGTTCAGCCAGACTCAATGTGGTGTTGATGTTCTTTTTTCTCCTTACTTTCCTTTTTGTTTCTTTTTCATTTTTTTTCATCTATTTTTTTTTTACAAAGCCATCCTTCCATTGTTTTTAAATAGGCTTTTTTTATATTGCTTTAGATGTAGAAAATAATTGAGATATTAGTACACAGTTTCCATATACCCTGCATGCTCCTTCTCCTATTATCTCAGATTAGTGCATTTGTTATGATTATGATTAAACAATCATTTGTTATAATTAAGAAACCACTACTGATACATTATGATTACATAAAGCCTTTTATTCAGATTTCTTTGGTTTCAATGTAATGTCTTTTTCTGGTACATACAAATTAAGGAGTGTTGTCTTCTTAAAGAATCATGTTCTGCGCTTTTACCCTTTTTTCTATTTGCATTTCAGTTTGGAAAGTCTAGCTTTAAGTTTACTGATTCTTTCCTCAGCCATGTATAGCTTACTGCTGAGCCCATGAAAGGCATTCTTCATTTCTATTAACAGTAGTTTTTATTTCTAGCATTTCCTTTTGGTTCTTTCTTAGAGTTTTCACTTCTTTGCTTATATTACCTTGCTTATATTATTCTTGCATGTTGTCTACTTTTCCATTAGGGATATTAGCATATTAATTGAAAAGTGAAATTGTTAGTCACTCAGTTGTGTCCAAGTCCTTGTGACCCCATGGGCTGTAGCCCTCCAGGTTCATGGAATTCTCCAGGCAAGAATACTGGAGTGGGTAGCCATTCCCTTCTCCAGGGGATCTTCCAACCCAGGTATTGAATTCAAGTCTCTTGTATTGCAAGCAGATTCTTTACCATCTGAACCACCAGGAAAGCCCAGCATATTAATTAGCTATTTTTAAATCCTGGTATAAAAATTTCAAAACCTTTTCCATTTCTGAGTCTGGTTCTAATGCTTACTTTGTCTCTGAAGACTGTGTTTTTATGTTTGAATTTCCATTGTAATTTCTGTTGAAAGCTGAATGTGGTGTACTGAATAGAAGGAACTGAGGTAAATAGGCCTTTGGAAGGAGATTTCAGGTTTATTTGGGTGGCACTTGGCTATGTTTACTGTTTGATGTAGCAGTAGGTATCAGAGGCTAAAATTTTCTCTGGTGTCCATGTTTTTCTCTCCCCTATTGTCATTGGGTTTCCCTGGGGACTCCTTCTTAAATAGAATCTGAACTTTGTAGCTGTTTCAGTTTAAGGCACTCTTATTGTACAGTTTAATGCAGTGGCAGGCAATGTGGAAAGGAAAGCAGTCTATAATGATTAACTTTGGTCTTTCTGTGTCCCTCAACTGTGACTTTCACAACTATTTCTAGAGAACTTTTTCTCTCTCTCCTCTTGGGTGAAACAGGAAGGTTAGCATTGATTAAAGGTGGATATCTGCCCTTCTCCCCTGTGAGACAAGACTCTGGTGAATTCTTAGTGACTTGAGAGTAACTGTTCATCACAGAGAAAACACTGGGCCCACTTCTCAGCAGCTGGTGTTCTCCTCTTCATGCCATAGCCAGAGGTGATTTTTTTCAGCTCCCACCATGAGAATATGCTGGGTTCCTTCACTTAAAATCCATTAAAGGATGAAGGTCTCCCTGGACTGCAGCCCTGGGAGCCCCTCACCACCAATCTCGCCCATACCCAGCCTCCAGCAAGTCTTCACATTACCACTAGAGTGTGCCTGCCAGTTTAATGCCTGTAGTGGCTGCTGCTCTGGGCAAACTGGTCTTGGCTGTGGTCCCCCAGATTGGCCCATATCTCCAGATTTTAGGCTGGCAGTTAGCCCTAGGACCTTGATTCTCTGATGGGTTCAAGAAAGCCTTTGATTTTCAGTTCGTTCAGATTGTCTCTTATTGTGAGGGTGAGAGTGATGATTCCCAAGCTCTTTACATGTTGGCGCTGAAACTGGAAGTGCTCTGTGCTTTTTTTAATGCAGTATTTTTCAAAAGCACTGGCACATCTGGTTACTAGATTAAAATTGTGTGGTTAGGAAAATATTTTTTCAAGTATAAGGCTGAGAGATCAATCCATAAAACTTGAACACCTGAACAAGTGTTCTATGGATAAAGATCCCTTTAGCAATTGGATGGGGGGTAGTTCTTAAGATCCACTTCTCACAGGTAACTTGACAGCTCAGCAGATGAAGACACTGCTAAAAAGAAAGTGTATCATCTGAACAAACCATTTCCCTATTAATCGAGTTAACTGAGATGTCACTGTAATTTTTCATAAAGACATTTATCTTCTGAGGAATAGAACTTGGACCAGTAACACACCAACCTGGGGCTCAAAATTTAAGAGGATCCAAAAAATTCATCAAAATAAATAATATCTTGACGAAATACCTTAACAGAAATTAATGAAAAATTACAATGAATCAAATATCAAATATATTTAAATAAAGATAAAACAATGCAGAGTCATACTGGAGCCTAAGAAAGGGGAGAAATCTTGATTGCTGACTATTTTGCTCCTTAAATTTTGTTTCCTACACAAGTTTCTCATTGTCAACTTGACCCTGGTAGGAAGTGTCTGGTCATCCAAACCTGGACACAATACATTTAAATGAATGTATCAGAGATGGGAACACTGAGTATGCTGGGGACAGGACAACTTTCTTTCATACACAGTTTAATATGATTATCCTTTGAAGTTCAATATAACTATGTGAAAAACTTCTGTTGATTTCTTTCACTTTTTTAATGAAAAGTTATTATTTCACATTAGAAGGTCTTTATAGCCTGAAAAATGACATTGCTATGATATCAAACATTTATGCATTTGTCTCTGTCTAACCACACATGCACACTCACATACACACATACAAAATTACAACAATGACAAAGGTGAAAAGCAGGCATCTCCACCCAAAGGACTGCCCCCCTCTGAAAGTTCTGGTCGACCCGTGATATCACATCCTCCATTTTCTTCAGGACCTCCCTACCTGTAGTTCCCAACCTGAATATAACTGTTATTTTAAAAATGTAGGACACTTTAGGCATTTCTTTGACTATCATCCTGCTTAGTAACTAAAGAAGGTTGATGGTTTGTGTTCAAATGTTGTTGTTCAGTCGCTCAGTCATGTCTGACTCTTTGCAACCCCATGAACTGCAGCATGCCAGGCTTCCCTGTCCATTACCAACTCCCAGAGCTTACTCAAACTCATGTCCATTGAGTCAGTGATGCCATTCAACCAACTCATCCTCTGTCACTCCCTTTTCTTCCTGCCTTCAATCTTTTGCAACATCAGGGTCTTTTCCAATGAGTCAGCTCTTCACATCAGGTGGCCAGAGTATTGGAGCTTCAGCTTCAACATCAATCCTTCCAATGAATATTCAGGGTTGATTTTTAAGTCGTCTCCAACTCCTTGCAGCCCCATGAACTGCAGTGCACCAGGTTTCCCTGTCCTTTACTATTTCCTGGAGTTTGCTCTCTCTCTCTCTCTCTCTCTATATATATATATATATATATATATATATATATAGTATATACACATATATATAAATCTCAGTGGTCATACAAGTGCCCTCCTTATTTGTTGTACTAGAGGGAAGGTACCTATAGGACCTCTGAGATTTTCCTGTATTTCTCTGGATCCCACCAGAGATGATAAAATATTCTTGAGCCTGAGAGGAGCTACGTAATGCACTGTGGCAGTGAGAACTGGACAGCTATTCCCCTGCAGTCAGTTGATGGGCCAGAAACACACTGTGAACATCTGACTCCATGCTGCATGCACCCCACAGCCCCGTGAAGCACAGGTGTTGAGAAATTAGACAACTACAAAGAACAGTCTCTCCTAAGTGCACCCAGATGGTATCAGGACAACTTAGATTTGGCAGTTTCAGTATTTTTTAAAGCTTTCATCTCCAGAAGTAGGGGCTGTGCTATCTGAATTTTAGAAGTAGACAGTGTCCATGGAGGGCTTCTAAAAACTCACACATTCAGTCATAGATAATGAAATCAACTTAAAAATACATATGAATTTAAACTGTGGGTTTTCACATCAGATGGTTAAGTCAGCATCTGAAACCCGAAAAATGCAGGCTGCTTTCCATAATCAGACCCATAGATTTCACTCTCTAGATGAGGCATTCTTTTGTCTCTTTCTATCGTGTTTTGTCCTGTAGACAGTATGTGAACTGGTTTTCTGTTTCCTAGAAACGTTTCTCTTCAGTTCAATTTTGCCATTATGAAAACCAAAAAGGACTTCAGTCTTACGCATGGGCCATGTTATTTAAACTCACCAACCACAAAACATGTAAATAAAAATCATCACCACTGTGTATAAAGGCAGGGAACAGAGACTTTACCATTAAATATTAAATTCCACTATTGTTTGCGTGTTTGTCAGTCACAGCTTTGATGAAGCATGATCTTACTTTTGGGACTCTGTCCGCAAACTCCAAAATGACCTGAAGACGAAGCATGGAGACCAAGTAGGGGAAGTGAAGGGAGGAGAAAGCAAAGAGAGGGGGGCGTGTAGGCAGGGAAGCCAGGAGGACTCGCGTCCACAGCAGAGGCTTTCTCACTCCATAAATTACCATCTCGATGTGCATTCGATACCAGCAAGTTCGGCACACAAGTCATGCAAAGAATGCCAGTGGGTGGGAATGCTGACAGAGCGGATCAGGCGGCAGCGTCAGTGGCTCTGGAGCCTCTGACAGCCGCCTGGATTCAGGCAGATCCCAGGTGCATTCTTCTCATACCTGAGAGCCCTGTGCTACATGGCACAGAGACCGCTGTGCTTGCCCCACTGTTTTCATCTCTAAGTGGATTCCTGAAAGCACTTTCTAAGTAAAATGTTGGCAAAGAAACAACCCATCACTAAACACCACTGTCATGTTGTCTTTTGTGTGATTGGTTGCAGATGTTGCAGTGAAAAAAAAAGCCTCAGGGTTCTTGTCACCCCACCTACCACCTGTCCACACTTAGCCACTGACCAAGAGAAAGACTGAGCGTGCCACTGGGCTTGCTGGGCTTTTGTGATCCAGCTTCGACACTTAGCTGGAGAAGGGAATCGAAGCCTTCTCCAGTATTCTTACCTGGAGAATTCCATGGACAGAGGAGCCTGGCGGGCTACAGTCCACAGGGTCACAAAGAGTCAGACACAACTGAGCGACTAACACACACACACTTCTACACTTATGTTCTCTTATCTCCACTTATCGGTACTTATTTTGTAAAAGAAGTTTCCCAGGGTTTTAGATGATAATGTAAAGTGAAGGAAAGTGTTAGTCGCTCAGTAATGTCTGACTCTTTGTGACCCCATGGACTGTAGTCTGCCAGGCTCCTCTGTCCATGGGATTTTCCAGGCAAGAATACTGGAGTGGGTTGCCATGTCCTTCTCCAGGGGATCTTCCTGATCCAGGGATCAAACCCAGGTCTCCTGCGTTGCAGGCAGAGTCTTTATTGTCTGAGCCACCAGGAAATATCTTCAATAACTTTATTAAACATGAGATTAAACTCTAACACATTCATATAGAAGTATAAGAAATATCAAATATACACAAATCCAAGACAAAGTTTAACTCAAAACAGAATTGGATTAGGAGAGCAGGACTATTACTTACTCCTATCATTAATAGAAATAAAAAATGAAGACCATAACATCTTTCCTTGAGTGAAGGAAAATCTAAGACTAATTTTTTAAAATTAAAACATTAATAGTAGATAAGCTGAAATGTTACTTTGAAGGTTACAGGATTACTTACGTTACATACTTCAAAGCATAACATTTTCATATTCTCTACTGTTGTTGTTCAGTCACTGGATCATGCCTGACTCTTTGCAACCCCATGGACTGCAGCACTCCAGCCTTGCCTGTCCTTCACTATCTCCTGGAATTTGCTCAAACTTGTGTCTACTAAATCGATGATGCCATCCAACCATCTCATCTTCTGTCACCCCCTTCTCCTTATTCTCTATAATATATGACAAACCAGCAAGGGTTGTTATTGTGACAGAATAGGAAGTTGTTTAAGTGAGGAGCTGCAGTCATAACACACAGCACTGCTTACCTGTAAACATGATTTGCACAGTCATTGTCCCTCTTCTGTTTTACCCTGTACAGCACTCTGCTTATTTCCTTAAAAACAGTATACTGCAAAATAAACCTTTCTGTGTGGAGCTGTTTCTTTGGTTCCTATTTGTGTCTGCTGACAGGCTGTAAACCCTTCAGGGCAGGGGGATTTCTCTCTCAACCATCATCACATCCTCAGCTCTGAACACGTATGTCTGACATGCAGTAAATGGTCAGGATATAATTGGTTCAAGGAGTGACTATTAGTAACTGCTGTGGCCATGTGACTGTCCTTAGGTCACCCAACTATTTCTTTATCCGCCATCCGCCTGAGTTTTGAAAGGCTTTCAATTTCTGCTGCTTCCACTTGTTGGTAGTATGATAATAAATTCTCTAGGAGTTGGGAATTTTTGTTTTGTTTTGTTTTAGATTATATATGTCTAATAAACACACCGAAGTGTGAAGACTTTTGTCTCCATTCTTAGACCTAGTCTTATACTGTGGTTGGGTACTATTCTGTGGTGTACAATACCAGACTCCTGTAATCACCGACTCAAATCAGTGATTCAAACCTAGGCCTGAATGTTTAAGAGAACAAATGTGCATCAATCAGCTAGGAGGCTTCCTCTAGCTTAATTCCACTTCACACTATTGTTTTTCTTAATCCATCTCCTGAGTGGATTTTTGCACCACTAATGCCTCTCATTGTTTAAGAGGAAAAATGGTACAACCTGGAATACTCTTGTCCTCGTGGGGTTTATTTTACATTTTTATAATGCTTTCTAAAGGCCCACATTCCTCCTTCTTAAATGTGATTTGATATCTTCTCATTGAAAATACACTTACTGGAAATATTTCTAAAAACCTCCTCTTGCAAATCACTCTCTTAGAGAGGCCTTCCATGGTTACTATCTAAGCATAACTTGGGTGCCTCCTCATCCGGGCATCTTCATCATCATCACAAATCATTCCTATTATCACCATCCTGTAAAAACTGCTGAAGGCTACATGCATGGCATTACCTGAAACGTTGTCTTCATACTGTCTTATCTAATTCCACAAAAGCAAACAAACCTCCAGACACGGTTACTGCCTCTTTACAAAACTAATCGCCTAAACTCAGTGCATGCATGCTAAGTCACTTCAGTCATGTCTGACTCTTTGCTACCCTACGGACTCCCCACCAGGCTCCTCTGTCCATAGGATACTCAGGCAAGAACACTGGAGTGGGTTGCCATGTCCTCCTCCAGGGCATCTTTCCAACCCAGAAATCGAACCCACATCTCTTATGACTCTTGCATTGGCAGGCGGGTTCTTTACCACTGAGCCACCAGGGAACCTCCCTCCCTAAACTTGGTACCTCAGAATAAATGAGTGATTTGGCTTCTCCCCACTTCCTGTTCTGTTTAAGCTGTTGTAAAGCACATTGTTTCTTTTCATTTTGGTGGAAGCATAGAGATGGAATATTTGCTCTTTAGTTTTGTATTAAATTTTTTTTTAATTATTGCTTTTTTACTGAATCTAGTTATTGGCTGTCAACTAGCTTTGATAAAGGGGAAGTACACACATATTATATATTTATATATATATATATACACACACACATATAAATCTGTATATTTATATAGATGATATAAATGTTGTTTAGTTGCTAACTGATGTCCTACTCTTTTGTGACCCCAGGCTGCTCTATCCATGGGATTTCCTAGGCAAGAATGTTGGAGTGAGTTGTCATTTCCTTCTCCAGGGGATCTTCCTGACCCAGGGATCAAACCTACATCTCCTGCTTTGGCAGACGGGCTCTTTACCACTGAGCCAGCAGGGAAGCCCAATATAAACATAGTCACTATATTATTATATTATATGTGACACACACATGATATACATAGGTATTAGATCTGATGACCTATCAAAACTGATAACAACACACACAAAACACAATTATACGGAACTATGTATGTATTAATGTATCTGTACACATATACAGTGGCAGCAGTCAAGACCATCCCCAAGAAAAAGAAATGCAAAAAGGCAAAATGGTTGTCTGAGGAGGCCTGACAAATAGCTGAGAAGCTATAAAGAAGAGAAGCTAAAGGCAAAGGAAAAAAAGAAAGATATACCCACTTTTTAATGCAGAGTTCCAAAGAATAGGAAGGAGAGATAAGAAAACATTCCTCAGTGATCAATGCAAAGAAATAGAGAAAAGCAATAGAATGGGAAAGACTAGAGAGCTCTTCAAGAAAACTGGAGACAACATATGAACATCTGATGCAAAGATGGGCACAATAAAGGACAGGAATGGTATGGACCTTACAGAAGCGAACCTAACAGAAGTGCTCCATTGTGTCCGACTCTGCGATCCCATGGACTGTAGCCTACCAGGCTCCTCCATCCATGGAATTTTCCAGGCAAGAGTACTGGAGTGGTTTGCCATTGCCTTCTTCAGGGGATCTTCCAGACCCAGAGATCAAATCCAGGTCTCTCGCATTGCAGGCAGATGCTTTACCATTTGAGCCAGCAGGGAAGCCCCTAACAGAAGCAGAAGATATTAAGAAGAGGTGTCAAGAATACACAGAAGTACTATACAAAAATGATCTTCATGACCCTGATAATCACTATGGTATGATCACTCACCTAGAGACAGATATCCTGGAATGCGAAGTCAAGTGGACCTTAGGAAGCATCACTATGAACAAAGCTAGTGGAGGTGATGGAATTCCTGTTGAGCTACTTCAAATTCTAAAAGATGATGCTGTGAAAGGACTGCACTCAATATGCCAGCAAATTTGGAAAACTCAGCAGTGGCCACGACTGGAAAATGTTAGTTTTCATTCCAATCACAAAGAAAGGCAATGCCAAAGAATGGTCAAACTACCACACTATTGCACTCATCTCACATTCTAGCAAAGTAAATCTCAAAATCCTCCAAGCCAGGCTTCAACAGTACATGAATCATGAACTCAGATACTCAAGCTGGATTTAGAAAAGGTAGAGGAACAAGAGATCAGATTGCCAACATCCGTTGGATCATCAAAAAAGCAAGAGAGTTCCAGAAAAACATCTATTTCTGCTTTATTGACTACACCAAAGCCTTTGACTGTGTGGACCACAACAAACTGTGGGAAATTCTTCAAGAGATGGAAATACCAGACCACCTTACTTGCCTCCTAAGAAATCTGTATGCAGGTCAGGAAGCAACAGTTAGAACTGAACATTGAACAACACACTGGTTCCAAATAGGGAAAGAAGTACATCAAGGCTGTATATTGTCACCCTGCTTATTTAACTCATATGCAGAGTAACATTGCATATGAGAAACATTGGGCTGGATGAAGCACAAGCTGGAATCAAGATTGCCTGGAGAAATATCAATAACCTCAGAAATGCAGATGACACCAGCCTTTTGGCAGAAAACAAAGAACTAAAGAATTTCTTGAGGAAAGTGTAAGAGGAGAGTGAAAAAGTTGGCTTAAAACTCAACATCCAGAAAACTAAGATCATGGCATCTGGTCCCATCACTTCATGGCAAATAGATGGAGAAACAATGGAAACAGTGAGAGACTTTATTTATTTATTTATATTTTGCCTCCAAAATCACTGCAGATTGTGACTGCAGGCATGACATTAAAAGATGCTTACTCCTTGGAAGAAAAGTTATGACCAAGTTAAGACAGCATATTAAAAAGCAGAGACATTACTTTGCCAACAAAGGTCCATCTAGTCAAAGCTATGGCTTTTCCATTAGTCATGTATGGATGTGAGAGTTGGACTATAAAGAAAGCTGAGGGCCAAAGAATCGATGCTTTTGAATTGTGGTGTTGAAGAAGACGCTTGAGAGTCCCTTGGACTGCAAGGAGATCCAACCAGTCCATCCTAAAGGAAATCAGTCCTGAATATTCACTGAAAGGACTGATGCTGAAGATGAAACTCCAATACTTTGGCCACCTGATGCAAAGAACTGACTCATTTGAAAAGACCCTGATGCTGGGAAAGATTGAGGGCAGGAGGAGAAGGAGATGACAGAGGATGAGATGGTTGGATGGCATCACCAACTCAATGGACATGAGTTGAGTAAACCCTGGGAGTTGGTAATGGACAGGAGGCCTGTCGTGCTGTAGTCCATGGGGTCACAAAGAGTTGGACATGACTGAGCAACTGAACTGAACTGAACGTATGTTACTGAACACATAGATACACGCATCTCCATCCATGTACACAGGGTACACCTGTTAGGCTGTCTCACATAGTAAGGCACCTGTGTCAGCAGTCTCTCTTCTCCCATGTGTCTCCCTGGAAGGCTCATTAAAGCAGAAACTTTGCCGTCTGTGCTCACAGGCACCTTCTGTCCTGAGTCAGCAAACGCCATCATGGAACGGAGATGTGTTACTCAATAACAGCCCTACTTTCTGGCTGCTGGTTTCAGAGTCATGTGAGAAAATGATGGAATGTTCTGGAGTACCAGAATCATGTATTTAATTCAGACGTAAGACAGGGGTGTGAACCCCTGTTCCTGACGTGTCACCTTACAGGGTGTTGTCTTTCCTTCCCTGAATTGTGCTCAAGCAGACCTGCCTTCTAACGTCATTTCAGTGTCACTTTTCTCAGAAACGACTACCAGCAAGGCCACGTGGATCCAAGGTGAGTCTTTGCTCTAGCAGATTATATACTAAAAATAACTCTTAGCGTTATACTTTTTCCATTTTTCATCCTTCTGAATGCCTTAATATTATTGCTGTAAATGTGATTGTGCAAAGCTATAAATTCCTCACTTAATCATTTTTAAATCTCTCTGACATGTGACCAGGAGTTGGAAATACATAAATGTTAAATTTTATGCTTTTTTTCCGTGTTCGCATACCCCGCTCCTCTATTATAAACTGTCCTCTGTTACCTAATCAAAGGAAAATGGATAAGAAAAACTTTTTGCAGTCCAAGGAACATTCCTTTTTGCATGAATTTACCAACTTTATAGGATGTAGACCGACTGACCAAACTTGGAGTTTTCAGGAGCCATGGGACAGAGCAGGAAAGGACAGGTCTTCCCCAGCTTCACTTCTCGCCAGGATCAGGGCACGAACACCTGGTGTGCAATCTGTGCCAGGGTGCACTCCGTCACCAAAACTATTCCTCTCGGGACTCATGTGTATTTCCTTCTGATCGTTTGATCATTTCAGACTCAGACTGACTCAGTTTTCACAGTTTTTTATCCTAGATGAGGATAGGTAACACTTTGGTCAAAAATGCCTTTTTTTTTTTTTTTTTTTTTCCACAAAAGAGAGGAGGACTCACTGGCTTCACTACAACCACATAGCTCAACATAAGGCTGGCCATCAAACTGACAACAGGAGTTTCCAATGTTTTGCTTAATTTTGGCTCTTGCAAGTTGGGAGGAGTCTGAGCTTAAAGGACTTTTTTCCAGCTCCTTCTTTTTCTAGACCTTGGACAACTAGTTGCTTTTTTTCTTAGTCTGTTTTCTCATCAGCAAAATGGCAGTGATCACACTTACTCCAGGGGTTTCTATTGATGTTTTGAGCCTAAAAGAAATAAGGTTCTAATGCCACATCACGGACAGAAGACAGTTGTCATCAGCACATAGCATCGTCAAGCTGCATAATACCTATGGTTTCCAAACTAAGGCTGTATTATGGTTTTAATATCTTTCAGGACTCTGAGGAGGTGCAGGCAGGGAAGATCCAACGTGGACCTGGAGCCTCCCACACTACCAGGCAGTGAGCCTGAGCTCAGGAGATGGCAGGACACACTGAAAGGGCATAGAAGCTGGCCTGAAAGAGCTCCCGGTGGCCGAGGCTGGAATAACTGGAACAATAAAAATTAATGGAGGACTGGATTGCAGCTCCAAAATCACTGTAGATGGTGACTGCAGCCATGAAATTAAAAGAAGCTTGCTCCTTGGAAGAAACGTTATGACCAACCCAGACAGCATACTAAAAAGCAGAGACCTTACTTTGCTGACAAAGGTCCGTCTAGTCAAAGTTACGGTTTTTCCAGTAGTCATGTATGGATGTGAGAGTTGGACTATAAAGAAAGCTGAGTGCTGAAGAATTGATGTCGGACATGAGGACACATAAAGAGCCACAGAACTGAACTGGATTGCAGTCCTCAGAATAAAATCATTATTCACGAACCCAACATGCTTGTGTAGGTACACAGTTGAATAAACAATGAAAAGAGAAGAGAGATACCTCTTCCTCACAGAAGCTGTTTTTGCTTTTTATTATGTAACAGTGCATGGGATTCCCAGGCAAAGTCTGGCAGATGTGAGCACAGCTACTGAAGAGCTCACTTCCTTGATGATGGCTGGGCCACGGCACTCCATGTCTAACCCTTTGGAGCAATGTCTTTGAATCTCAGAAGAGTCATCGTAGTGCCTGGTAGGCAACTCCCATCTCGGCTGTAGACTCGTAACCAAAGGAACATCGATGCTAGGAAGGGTGTCTCACACAGAATGTCTTATGAAGACATTTAAGATAAATTCACAGAGAAGCAAGTGGAAATGCAGAATCTGATGCACAATTTGAGACCTCTCACATGATTTCAAAGGACCCTCAGACATGGGGGCACACCTGGCTTTTTGCTGGGCTGCGCATTTCATTATTTTTGTAACAGAGATGCATCCACGGGCTGTCCTGGCCCAGACGAAGCTACCTGGGGAGAACAATTGGGGACACACAGCCTCCATCTCTTCCCCAAACCCATCCAGCTAGCCGGGTGGGGTTGTCTTGGAGATGATATAAAATAGCCTAATCATGGCTGAAAACTTTCATAGAATTTATTTTATGGTTCCGCTTTTACACCAAGTTTGTGCATTTTCTGGTATACAATGTCTCTAACAAAGCTTTCTGGGTGATTGCTAGCCAGTTCAAAGAGTTCAATGCTGCCAAGTCAAATTTACCTGTTTCCACAGAGGTTCGCTCACTTTCAAGAAGTCACGTCTGCTCTTGGAAGAGTAGCTGCCTCTAACATAGAACCATGCCTTCTACCAGCACGTGGGCCACCTTCCAGGCTAGGACAGTGCCCTTCTTCACAGCCATCTGGCTTGCCCTGGCCCCCTGCCCCCTGCCCCCCTCCATCATTAGGGAAGAGCATCATTGCACTGCTCACGGCCAGGTCTGCACAGGAGACAGGGTCAGAACAGTGACCTCAAGTCACTCTGATTAGAGAGACAAGTGCAGATGCTGCTCTTTGCCAAGTTTAACTCATCATCCACATGTGTAGATGCTTATACAGATATAGACTGGAGAGCCGAGGGTCAGATACAGACCAGAGAACTGAGGATCAGATAGAGACCAGAGAGCCAAGGGTCAGATAAAAGGAAAATATGAGCGTTCCAATTCTTTGTCTGCAGATTTCAAAAGATAGGGGTAAGGGATAGTTAGGGAGTTTGGGAAGTTCATGTACATACTGCTGTATTTAAAATGGATAACTAACAAGGACCTCCTGTATAGCACCAAGAACTCTGCTCAATGTTATGAGGCAGCCTGGATGGGAGGGGAGTTTAGGGGAGAATGGATACGTGTATATATATATGGCTGAATCCCTTCACTCACTGTTCACCTGAAACTACCACAATATTGTTAATTGGCTCTACCCCAATATAAAAGAAAAAGTTTAAATTTAAAACAAAAGAGTCTCTGGTAAAAAGAGATGAAATAGGGTTTAATATGAGAACACTAGTTTGCTAGCTTTGCCATAGCAATGTAGCAAGACAGGGTGACTTAAGCAGCTGAAATCAATTTTCTCAGAGCTCCAGAGGCTGGATGCCCAGGATAGCATCTGGGCAGGTTGGTTTCCTCCCTTCTTGGCTTCTAGGAAGCCCTCTTCTCTCTGTGTCTTAATAGTCTTTCCTCTGTGTCTCTGACCTAATTTCTTCTCTTTATAAAGATGCCAATCATATTGGCTCACGGCCCCACCCCAATGACCTCATTTCACCTTAATCATCTCTTTAAAGGCCCTCTTTCCAAATACGGTGACATTCTGAGCTCCTGGAGGTGAAGATTCCAATACACAAGTTTACAGGGAGACACTTTGTTCAATCCTTAACTGTACTTTTCAAGACAGAACTGCCAGGGTAAGTCTAGAGGTCAGTGCTGAGCATCATGTGCATACTTAAAGCGTGAGTTTCAAAAACACGACTGATTCGAATTTGTGTGGTGTCTGCCTCTGGGGAAAAGACTTTCGTTTGTTTTTGTCTTCCATCACTCAATTAAATCTTTTTTTTTTTTTTTAGTTAATTTTTATTGGAGTATAGTTGCTTTACAATGTTATATCCGCTTCTGCCGTATAACAAAGTGAACCAGTTATCCCCTCTATTTTAGAATTCCTTTCCATTTTGGTCACCACAGTGTATTGAGTAGAGTTCCCTGCGCCATACAGTACTTTCTCAGAAAGAGCATTTTCGATCTGATTGTCCAAACTGAGGAATTTGATTTCTAATTTACATTTAGCAGCAAGCTTTTGGAGGATTTGTGCAGGAAAATAACACCATCAGGAAGAAACTTTCCATTACTTTCTAGAAGAGAAACTGGAAGAAAGAGAGATTGGTGACAAGGAGAGAAGTTAGGAGGGTGGTGAACACCTCTGCTTACAGTAATGGCAGGCTTAGTAATTTGGACTAATCATCCCAATGAGGACAACTAAAAATTACTGGATGAAATGTATAAAGAAAGTATCTTTGTTAAGCACTAAGAAACTATGAGACTAAACTCTTCAAGAAGACAAGAACCCAAACAGGAAAGCCCAGCACTCAGAGCCAGTTTTTCCTGAGGGCATTAGCTGAATCTAGAAGAATTATGGAACTGATCTGTGGTTTTGGTGGCCTCATGGGAAAAGAAAATGAAAGTCAAATCCCACAGCTCCAATGAGTAGGTCTGATGAGCTCTGCCACCACTTTAAGCTGAAAATAAGTGACTACCCCTTTCAGGTAATAGTGAACCAGAAGTAACAAGCGCTGGAATAAATTGCAGCCTAGATATACATGTCTGTAGTGATCCAAGGAACTTCAAGTCCTGTACCTTATGTAGACACATAAGGAAAAAAATATATTGTAAGTGACAGCCAGAATGAAGAGTAGAGTATAATCACTATGGCCTATATTTCAAAAAATTAAAAAGTATGTTTTAAAATATCTTCAGGGAACAGAAAATCATAAAAAGCAGCAGAGAGTGAATTCTCTTGGTCTCCAGCCATTAGGACTCATGCTTTCACTGTGCTTTGCAGTGGCTTGGTTTTAATCCCTGGTCGAGAAAGGAAGATCCTACAAGCCACGAAGCTCTGTATTATCCAGAGCTGCTCTTTGCTGAGACCACATCCATTCAGAGTCCTTCAGGTTTTTCATTTCCATCCTCTTCCTCTTCATCAATGTTTTCATACTGATCCTCACCCTCATCATTGGGGCAGAGTGATGCAGACATTGGGGTCAAAAGTTGGCAGGGAAAATATCCCAGCTTAAAATCAGGAGCAGAGTCTAGGCCCTGCAAGACTCTGCCTCCCTCTCCCAGGTCTTCCTGCTCCTGAGGAGGCACCGGACCTTCTCCAGGGTCCGAGGGTGGCTGGGAGTGGCCATCGTGGACCATGCCCGCCCAGTGCCTGGAGCTTGTGCAGCTTGTGTGCAACGTGTATATGGTCCATCGTGGCTGCTACGCGTCCGGTGTTCAGCGTGGGGAGGAGGTAGCCTGTTAAATCTTAATTTAACACCCATTATGTACAATGTTTCCCTGGTGGCTCAGATGGTAAAAAGCTGCCTGCAATGTGGGAGACCTGGGTTTAATCCCTGGGTCAGGAAGATCCCCTGGAAAAGGAGGTGCAACCCACTCCAGTAATCTTGCCTGGAGAGTCCCATGGCCAGAGGAGCCTGGAGGGCTACAATCCGTGGAGTCACACAGAGTCAGATAGCACACACCGAGCACACAGATACACACGTGCAACATGTTCTGAAATTCACTAGGGATAGAAAAGGATTCAAAAATGTCTGAGACAATCCCATTTTCAACACAATTCCAAACTTAACTAAGAACTAGTGAGGTCACCTGGTTGGAAGATGGTAAATGCGTGTTAGCCCCTAAAACAGTGATGTCTGATAGTTGCAGGCATTCTCTGTATGTTTTGAACAAATATTTTATACATAAAGATAATTATTTTTACAGTATTTGTCTTTGGTACCTGGAGAGGGTAAACGCGAGGCTGGTTCTACAGTTCAGATTTCTTTGTGACCTATTTCCAGTGACAATGGAGGCTTTAGGAAGAAAGACAAGACTTCAAGTGTTTCTAAGGTGCATGAGGTCCGCAGCTGTAGGTGATTGGTAGGTAGTCAGGCTAGATCCTTACCTAGGGGAGGATTTGGGAGACTTTCTGTGAAAGTCAATCATGGGGAATTGATAGGGAATCTAAGACTTATAAGACTGCATCACATTTGAAAAAAAAAAAAAGGCATCCGACCTTTGACTACATGTTGACTCTTTATTAGATGAATGCATTTGCTTGGTCACCATTCATAGATCTTTTTCCCTTAAGAAATGAGGCCTGCAACTTTAAAAAAAAAAGAACAAAACAACTTTCTCTGTGGAAGACTGAGTCAAAACAACAACATATTCCTTTTTTCCCCTTCGAATGTTATGAAAAATACTCTTTCTAGATTGATGGCCAACACTTCACGCTTTAATCCTTCTGGACCCCGATTTGTGCCAAGTTAGAAACCTTTAAACACATTTGTTAGCAGTGGCCTGGGCGGGCTGCCTTTGAACTGCTGTCACACACCCGGGGCTGTAATTTCTGCAAACCTGAAGCTCACACAGGCCTGCCGAGTGCCGCTGAGATCCTCGTGTGAGTCACGAGGAGTCGTAAATAACTCCCGCGTGAAGCTCTCCAGTTTTCATCAATCTTCTCGATTTAATACAAAGGCATTTCAGAAGCGAGTCCTGTTACCGTCTGAAACAATGCAGGCCTGCGGTAGGTCTATTTGAGACAAGATTTTACAGCTCTGTCATAAAACATATCTGAGTAAAAACACATGGTTTCTTGATCATTAAGATTTTTCCAATTGAATGGGCCAAACTTCACAATACAATAGAATTTCGTTTCTGCTTTGATACCTGTAATGAATGGCGCAATAATCCCAGAAGGCCGTGAATTTTAACAAAAGATTAACCATTTCCTAAATCTTGTGCTTATTCAATGAAATACACAAACAAACCTCTTTTCCTGATTTAGCCCCACGTGAAGCATGCCCAGGCGTGTGGGCTCAGATCTACTCAATTTGCTCCCAACAGCTTCTATCTGTTGATGTCAATGCTGATTTCCTGTCCCAGGTCCCTTCTTGATGACCCTGAAAATGTTTTCTCCACAAAGATAGTGCTAATCACCTTGAAAACGGAGCAAATGGTAGGGCAAATCAGAGAAACTGCAGGTCGGGGAAAACGTTAACCAAAATGAGATCCTGAAACCCTTCATTTCACCTCATTACAGGGACATTGAAAGGGACTGGCTGTCAGGAACACACACGTACGTCTCAGGTTCAGACTAATGGCCAGAGATCAGTTTTGGTTAAAGAGAACACAGCACACCCAAGCAATCATTCATCCCTCTTCAGAGTGGCTTTCCTACTGAATGATTTCTAAAAACAGCCACTTTGAGCAACAGGCCAATATGGGAGTGTTTGTACTTGACACACAGAGTGGCTGAAATGCCCCAGCATCGTACCACAGCACAGGCTACCTCCTCCCCACGCTGAACACCGGACGCGTAGCAGCCACGATGGACCATACACACGTTGCACACAAGCTGCACAAGCTCCAGGCACTGGGCGGGCATGGTCCACGATGGCCCATCTGGGCCAGGGCCCCTGCAGCACTGCCCTGCCCCCATGGCTCCCAGACCCCAGCTTTGGCTTCGTGGTCTCAGATTCAGGGAAAGAACCCAAGGATGGAATCCTTCAGTTAGTCCCTGAGACGAAGTGTTTTAATGCTCCTGGCTTATTCCAGGTTCTTAAGTTACATTCACTCCCGGTGTGCTTTTCTGGCCGTGGGTGGCCAGGGGTGGGTCACCCGCGGTCCCCGCCCAGGGGGGGCACCCTGCTCTCCACTGTGGTCCAAGAGGTGGGGGCCTTCACCCAGGACAGACAGGAAGGTGCAGAATTTCAGGATGTACACCCTTTCCTGGGTTGGAATTTGGTTTCTGTGGCCAACTCAGGTTTCACCTGCAAGACCAGCCCAAACATGTGCTAACACAGCCACGGAGGATGGCTAGCACGCCTCTCTGTGCATTTTAAGCAAATCGCCTACTCGAGGAAGGAACACATGATGCCTTGACAACTGATCATCAGTAAACAGAACTGATTTTGGATCCCACCAGCTTATTTAAATTGTTACGTATTGGAGCTGAACACGTCAGTTGTCCATTCCCAAATATCACTTAGCTATTCTGAGTGAAGCCTTGATAAGCGTGATTCCGTACTGACTTGGTGTGCTGTCTACCAGACACTGTTCTGGGTGCTTTCCTTAGACCACACACAGGCCGACGAGGGACACGGGATATGGAGGCACCCATGGGGCCAACCTTGGACTCGACAGAAGTCAGATCCTCTCCCCAAACTGAGATCATACATTTAGTATCCATTGCAATGTTTCTGAAAAACAGTAACTGCTCAAAACATGTTTGCTACCAGTAATGGCACTGAAATTGCAGGAAAATGAATTATTCCTGCTACCTTCCAACAACTCTGGACACTATTTATGTGAAGAAAC
Source organism: Bos mutus (assembly GCF_027580195.1). Taxonomy (NCBI): domain Eukaryota; kingdom Metazoa; phylum Chordata; class Mammalia; order Artiodactyla; family Bovidae; genus Bos; species Bos mutus. Next base: position 34,701,710 of record NC_091628.1, on the reverse strand, counting down.
AGAATATTCAACCTGCCACAACCAGATACATGAATGTGCATGGGCTTTCTGAAGTAGCTTCTTCACATACACATTCATGAGCTTCCTAATTTTAGTATTGCCCTTATGAAATTTAGTGCTTGTATGCCAATCAAAAGCATTTTAAGCTAGGGGGACTTGAAGAAAGAAAAAAAAGCACATTATTTACTGAAGTTACTTGGGCAATAAGCTACTATTATAAGTAAATATACTCAGATTTTTTTCATCTCTTCAAACCAAATTTGGCAGTATAAGCTGATCAGTATTAGTGTCAATATTATATTTTATTGATTCTATGTGAGTTAGAGAAACATGCATTCCCAAAAGACATTTTCAATCATCAAAGAAGTATTTTATATGTAACAGGTAGAGAGACTGAAATACCTTCCAGACACCCAAGACATTGCCCATCACTAAAGCCACAGGTTTCGGCTCTGGCCAAGCCAGCTTCATCTTTCTTACTGAGGACCTATCCCCGGAAGGCTTTCTCCGCCTCCTGGAGTGTCCACGTTCTCATCCTTGAAAGGGTGGCTGGGTGGATTGGGAGACGATGCACTTGCAGCACACCGCGTCTGGCAGTCAGTGAACATCCAGTGAATGCCAGGTTTCAGGAGTCCCTATGTTCTTGGGGCAAGGGCCATTCACGTGAGCAGAAGGCCAGCAATGATGTCCCCTCCAGGCTACACTCATAGGTTTGTTTGTCAGGAGTGGAACTTCTCCACCAGCTTCCACTCTGTTTTGGGGGATGAGGGGAAGGCCGTGTGAGGAGGCTGTGGGCAGCAGAGCAGGGGAAGGGGCAGCAGAGTGGCCTCAACAGGGGTGGGGGGTGGAGGGGGTGAGGGCTGCACCCACCACACCCCTCCCCCACCATCACATCACCCACCATCTCATCACTGGCTCCGGCACCATCCTTAGGCTGTCAGCTTTGGATGGAGGCTGAAAATGAAGGGATGGAGCGGGGAAGAAATGCACACAGCCTGTGGGGTTAAAAATAGGGAAATGACAGAAAACAGAACAATCTCCGGGGATGCTCAAGGAGGCAGAGTCAGGAGGAAGCCCTGGAAACCAGGTCCCTCTGCTTGGGCTTCTCCGCTTCCTCTGCCTTCCCAGCTGTCAGTCTGCCTCTCAAGATCTGAGTGAGTAAGGCTCTCACTCCCCATCTAAGAAAGCTGTAGTCTAGATCCCACCCATGTAAGACACTTGTGCAGCAAGGAACACCTAGCTCTTAAGTTGTTAGTGTTCTCACTTTTACTTCTCTAGTAATTGAACAGATACTGTGTTCCCTGCACAAAGGAAAACAAAGATTTTGCTGGAAACACGAAGCTGGATGAGGCATTGCCCTGCTGCTCTAGGAGCTGGCAGGCCAGGGTGGGAGGCAGGAAACGCAGAAAGAGATCATACCAAACACGAGCGATGCCATCATGGAAACACAGGGGCTCCCAAAGCCAGCCAAAGGCAGGTGGACAGATGGACGTCCCGCAAGAGGAGCCCCTCTGTTCTTGTTTATGGGAAATTGGAGGGGAGGCATGATTCAGATAATTTTCTCACTGTTTTTTTGATTCAGCATGGAGGCATTTATAGCATACTTGGTGGGCTCACCAGAAGGCCGGGAAGTACAGAGAAGACAGACAGGAGGAGTGATTTCCGACACAGCTTGCACGTGCTTCTCAGATACAGAACTGCCCAATCTGTAGTGACTGCAGGGCACTGCCCAGTCAACAGATCCTGAGAAGGATTTCAGACCCACCCTGGGCAGCGTTCCACTGCCCAATTAAGACATGGCATTTGTGTGACAGACCCTGGTTAAAAGACCAGATGCCGTGTGCCCCGGTGGAGGTGGCCAAGGACACCGAGGCCCCCATCCCCCACACCCACTGGCGTCCCAGGCAGAGGCCACGTCAAGGGGCAGTGGACGCGGACAGCTGTGGAAGGAAGCCCGCTGTCAAGTGAGAAGCCGCAGTGGCACATTTTCTCTGTTTCTGTTACGAGTCTAGTGTAACACATACACGTATCTAGAAGCAGAGCTCACTTTTCATTTTCTAATAGTTTCAACCCCTGCGTCCTCTCACAGGGTCCCTAGAGCGACATTCTGTGCAGGAGCTCAGCTGTGTGGAAGTGGGGGTGTGGGGGGGAAGTGCCGAGGGACAGCTCCACTGTATCTGCAGTCTCCCCAGACCCCCAGCCCTCCCCAGGCCTTAACTGTGGATGTGCACACATGTGTGTGTGTGCTTGAGTGTGCACATGTGCACACACACATATAATCGTGACATTTGGGGTAACAGCCCTACTATACCTGAATGCCACAAAATCAGCATCCTTTAACACACTCTTTTACTGATGCCTCGACCATCTCACTCCTGAGTTTTTAAAAGAAAGGATGAATGAATTCCACAAATGGGTAAGTCTAAGCCTTACACTTTGTGTGTACCCAAAATACTCTGAAGCAGACATGGGGGGAGAATCTATGATTTCTCACTGTGAACTTCAAGGGCTCCTGCTTGCTGCCCTTCCAAGTTCTAAGAAGCCAAGGAAAGAGAGCATCCACTGGGATACACATGTTTCTATTAATAATTCCTCCTGAATCCCAGCAAGGCAGGCTCTGCTCAATGTTCCTGCACAATAATGATCACGCAGACTAAGAGCGAGCCCTCTCCACGACACAACGCTCTTTCTACCAGAGATCCATCGTGGGATGTGTGACACGTCTGTTTCCATTATGAAAACCACCGCTTGTGGTATGAAAATGGCTGATGAGAGGGCTTAAAGGTGGTATGCGAGCTCCTGATAATGGCACCATCCTTCCTGGTGTCACTCAGCCCTGAGCCCAACATGTGGGCATCTCCTGCATCCACACAGGGCGATTTAATTATTTCTATACACGCCTGATTAGACGGGAGGCAGTGCAATGAGAGACGTCACCCAGGCCACCTCCTCTGTAAATAACCCCCTCCTCTGTCAAGCTGGTCAGAGGTTACTGTCCACTCCCCGGGTCCCCACTGCAGAGCGGGGCTCACTTTGCCTGCAGGACAGTGCCTGCCAGGTCACTGAGCCCAGAGTGGCACAAAGGGCATCTCGTCTGGTCACGGTAAGGCGCTTCTAAACAGGAAAGGGACTTGTACCCTGTGCTCCCTTTCAGTCCTTGGAATTTTTCATCAGTTTCTGCTGCTCTGGAATTTGACAGACTTAATCATGATGCCATGTCAAGGAGTTGCTGCAGATGTCGACATGATCCCTTCTAAATGACCCTTCATGGTTTCGAGAAATACCTGCCTCTGAAGGAGCCGTGCCCATGAGGCCCCCACTGACCTACATATTTGTGATTCCCTAAGACTTCGAGCCCACCCTTGGCAACCCACCAGGAATGTCTGGTAGGAAAGTTTTGAGTTAGATGCTTTTGTATAATAAGTTCTATCTGACGACGCAGGCACTCCCTTTCACGACCACATTGCGGTCTGCCAGGCGTGTACCCTGCACACAGTTGGCGTCCCCACGTCCCTCACCAGCCCCAGGCCCTGGAGGACATGTGCTGTTTGTAAACCGTCCTTTTAATGAGTTCAAATGAGACTGTTTTCTGTTACATCTCATACAGAAAATATACTCTTTTTTTTTCAAATAAAATGCCTACGAATTTATAGGAGAGACATACATCACTGGTAAGAAGATGCATAAACCCAGCTAATTCATACTGTTTAGATTTTATCAGTAATTGTGAATCGTTTTTATAAAATACTAGCTGACCTTTTTTTTTCCTTCTTTCAATGTAAATATACTTGCTGACAAGGGGAACCATGGTGTTTTAACAGGTTCAGCAATTTAAAGATTGTCCCCTTTTATGTGTTCTAAGTATGGAAAGCTTTCCTGTATTATACCCTGAGTGCAGAGAAAGGCTGTTAGAGAACCCTTCATCCCAGGGGGACTCAGTTCATGCTGCGGCTGCAATCTTTCTGCTCTGCAGCGTCTACAGAGAGGTGAAGATTTATACAGCCTGATGTCAGACCATCAGTGACGTGCCTTATGGCTCATCCAGTTAAAATAACAAAGTTAAAGGCCTTGCCTGTTCTTCTTAGGGCTTCCCTGGTGGCTCAGCAGTAAAGAATCCACCTGCAAATGCAGGAGACATGGGTTCAACCCACGCCAGTATTCTTGCCTGGGAAATCCCCAGGGCAACAGAGGATGAGACAGTTGGATGGCATCATCAACTCAATGGACATGAGTTTGAGCAAACTCAAGGAGATAGTGAAGGACAGGGAAGCCTGGTGTGCTGTAGTCCATGAGGTCACAAAGAGCTGGACATGACTGAGCAACTAAACAACAAGTGTATAGATTATTTGGGGGAGGATTTACAGTATGTTTCTATATTCAAGTATTATGTCTTTTAGTAGGATGCTGTATGTTGTGTTTATGTTTGTGATAAGATAATTTTTAAAATCTAAGCATTAGCTTTTTGTGAAATGCATTGCTCATTGCCAAAGCAAACTTGATCTGGTCCTCATTGCTTATCCCCAATAAAGTTATTATATATATTATCATATATGAAACAGATCGCCAGTCCAGGTTCGATGCATGAGACAGGGTGATCAGGGTTGGTGTACTGGGATGATCCAGAGGGATGGGATGGGGAGGGAGATGGGAGGGAGGTTCAGGATGGGGAACATATGTATGCCCATGGCAGATTCATGTCAATGTATGGCAAAAACCACTACAATATTGTAAAGTAATTAGCCTCCAACTAAAATAAATAAAAAATAAAGTTATTATATATTATGCTACTTAATTTGTAAGCAAGACCATTCTGAATTTTCTTTTTCCTCAAAAATAATTAACAATTTGTACCCGCCTTTTCTTTCTTGTTTTATTAACCATTACCATTCAGATTAATCTTTCAAACCCTCCTTGCCTTTGCTCTCCTTTGCTAATAGCACATGACTAGTGAATGAAGCTCCCTGTGCTGTCTGTTCTAGGACCATATGATTGCCACAGGGCAGGTGTGGGTTCAGGGTGTGCTGGGTGAGCAGAGATAGGTAGCATCCTGTTATTTTCAAGCCATCTGTGCTGAAACATTCTGTCCCAGTCAGTGCAAAAAAGTAGGAAGCAAGACAGCATCCCAGGTGGAGACAAAGAAAGGAGAACTCTACATCCCTGAAAGTCAAAGTGAAAGTCACTCAGTTGTGTCTGACTCTTTGAGACCCCATGGTCTATACAACCCATGGAATTCTCCAGGCCAGAATTCTGGAGTAGGTAGCCGTTCCCTTCTCCAGGGGATGTTCCCTACCCAGGGATCGAACCCAGGTCTCTCACATTGCAGGCAGATTCTTTAACAGCTGAGCCATAAGGGAAGCCCAAGAATACTGGAGTGCGTAGCCTATCCCTTCTCCAGCAGATCTTCCCCACCCAGGAATCCAACCCGGGTCTCCTGCATTGCAGGCGGATTCTTTACCAACTGAGCTATAACTATGATGATAGTGCACATGAGAGAAACTCGCGTAAAATACCAAATGAAGAGAAAGCAAAGTCCTAGGACCCAAAAGCGAAATTAACAAGGCCATAGGACTTTTAATTTTTAATTTTATATTGGAATAGAGTTGGTTCATAATGTTGTGTTAGTTTCAGGTGTACAGCACAGTGAATCAGTTATATATATACATGTACCTCTCTTTTTCAGATTCTTTCCCCATATAGGTTATTGGAGAATATTGAGTAGAGTTCCCTGTGCTATACAGTAGGGCCTTGTTGATTATCTATTTTATATATCATAGTGTGTATGAAATTAATGCCAAAGTCCTACTTTATCCCACCCCCCACCTTTGCCCTTTGCTAACAATAGGGTCATAGGTTTAGAGGGTTGATATACAAACATCAAATACATTTCCATAGAACAGTAATGAAAAATGTATATATAAAATTGTAAAAGAAAATAGGATTTAAAAGCACTGAAAATATCAAAACCTAACATGCAGGGATGAATTGACAAAATGGGCAAAAGAAGACATGCAGGTGCCCACTGAGCAAACGCTAAAGTGATGAAAGCATCTGGTCATTAGGGAAAGAGCCACTAAAACCATAGCAGAGGCCACTCCACACGCTATGGAAGAAACAGAGCCGTGCTGGGCCTCATCGTATCACTTCTGACCCCTCTGTGGGCCAGTGAGGCGGGAGGAGGTGGCCTCCGGGGGCCTAAATGCCCCAGGCTCCTTTCCCCACATAAACAGCCGTGGGGCAGGGAGTCAGTTAGTCCATAGGCTGGCGGGGAGCAGAACACTTGCTCAGAAATGCCTTCCAGCCTTTGTTTCCACCTCATTCCAAGTGTTCTCTGCAGCTTTCATGAGGAAAGCATTCCAAGATAAAAACTTGCCTGTGTTTCTACAAAGGCTCCAGCCTTGCTTTCTTTCTTTCTTTTTTTTTTTAATTTTATTTTATTTTTAAACTTTACATAATTGTATTAGTTTTGCCAAATATCAAAATGAATCCACCACAGGTATACATGTGTTCCCCATCCTGAACCCTCCTCCCTCCTCCCTCCCCATACCATCCCTCTGGGTCGTCCAGTGCACTAGCCCCAAGCATCCAGTATCGTGCATCGAACCTGGACTGGCAACTCGTTTCATACATGATATTTTACATGTTTCAATGCCATTCTCCCAAATCTTCCCACCCTCTCCCTCTCCCACAGAGTCCATAAGACTGTTCTATACATCAGTGTCTCTTTTGCTGTCTCGTACACAGGGTTATTGTTACCATCTTTCTAAATTCCATATATATGCGTTATTATACTGTATTGGTGTTTTTCCTTCTGGCTTACTTCACTCTGCATAATAGGCTCCAGTTTCATCCACCTCATTAGAACTGATTCAAATGTTTTCTTTTTAATGGCTGAGTAATACTCCATTGTGTATATGTACCACAGCTTTCTTATCCATTCATCTGCTGATGGACATCTAGGTTGCTTCCATGTCCTGGCTATTATAAACAGTGCTGCGATGAACACTGGGGTACACGTGTCTCTTTCCCTTCTGGTTTCCTCAGTGTGTATGCCCAGCAGTGGGATTGCTGGATCATAAGGCAGTTCTATTTCCAGTTTTTTAAGGAATCTCCACACTGTTCTCCATAGTGGCTGTACTAGTTTGCATTCCCACCAACAGTGTAAGAGGGTTCCCTTTTCTCCACACCCTCTCCAGCATTTATTATTTGTAGACTTTTGGATCGCGGCCATTCTGACTGGTGTGAAATGGTACCTCATAGTGGTTTTGATTTGCATTTCTCTGATAACAAGTGATGTTGAGCATCTTTTCATGTGTTTGTTAGCCCTCTGTATGTCCTCTTTGGAGAAATGTCTATTTAGTTCTTTGGCCCATTTTTTGATTGGGTCATTTATTTTTCTGGAGTTGAGCTTGTAGGAGTTGCTTGTATATTTTTGAGATTAGTTGTTTGTCAGTTGCTTCATTTGCTATTATTTTCTCCCATTCTGAAGGCTGTCTTTTCACTTTGCTAATAGTTTCCTTTGATGTGCAGAAGCTTTTAAGGTTAATTAGGTCCCATTTGCTCATTTTTGCTTTTATTTCCAATATTCTGGGAGGTGGGTCATAGAGGATCCTACTGTGATGTATGTCAGAGAGTGTTTTGCCTATGTTCTCCTCTAGGAGTTTTATAGTTTCTGGTCTTACGTTTAGATCTTTAATCCATTTTGAGTTTATTTTTGTGTATGGTGTTATAAAGTGGTCTAGTTTCATTCTTTTACAAGTGGTTGACCAGATTTCCCAGCACCACTTGTTAAAGAGATTGTCTTGCTTTCTAATTTATTCTCTGAAGTGCCCTTTAAACTCCATGGTAATGGCAGCAGGAAAACACAAGGAGGAAAAATGAGCCATGGAATAAAGTGTATTTTGGAAAATTCACCTCTTGTATGACCACGTCTCCACTGGAAGCTCTGCAGCCAAGGCAGGGAGTTGGCAGGTGGGGGGAGTACAGCTGGGGGCTCCCTCCAGGGGGTGCTAGTGGTGAGGAACCCACCTGTTAAGAAGCAGGTTTGATCACTGGGTCAGGAAGATCCCCTGGAGGAGGAAATGGCAACCCACTCCAGTATTCTTGCCTGGAGAATCCCATGGACAGAAGAACCTGGCAGGCTACAGTCCATGGGGTTGGAAAGAGTCAGAGACGACTTACTGACTTAGCACACATAGCACTCTGGGGATGACAGCAAGGTTAACAGGACTCTGAGGAGCAACACACCTAATTTCATGATGACCCTCCCTCACAGACCTCCCCCCAACTCTTCAAAATACACCTTTTGATTGTCTTTCATTATAAATAAAAGATGATGGATGTATCAAGCAAATAGGATGGATTTATTCTAAAGTACATCCTATGACCAAACAACCAGATTCTGAGGCTGTCTAAGTGATTTCCTCTGGGCAAGCTCCATGGAAGAACCCAAGTCTGTACTGTCGTTGTTCTTTAGTCTCTTCAGTCGTGTCCGACTCTTTGTGACACCATGGACTGTAGCCGGACAGGATCTTCTGTCCATGGGATTCTCCAGCAAGAATACTGGAGCGGGTTGCCGTTTCCTTCTCCAGGGGATCTTTCCAACCCAGGGATCGATCCTCTGTCTCCTGCTTTGGTGGGTGGATTCTTTACCACTGAGCCACCAGGGAAATCTGAAGTCTATATTCAATGCGTTTAAAAACACCCAACTCTCATTGCTCCCAGGGGTTTCTTTGAATGTAAGAAGTAAATTACTAAATCATATTTATATGCATGAAGTGATCTTATCTGTACCATAGTGAGGGTACAGGAAAACAGATACAAATATTTGTCTACAAATATTTGGTATGCGTTCTCAGTTCAGTTCAGTTCAGTTCAGTCGCTCAGTCATGTCCGACTCTTTGTGACCCCATGGACTGCAGCATACCAGGCCTCCCTGTCCATTACCAACTCCTGGAGTTTACTCAAACTCATGTCCATTGAGTCAGTGATGCCATCCAACCATCTTATACTCTTCATTCTTCATGTGTTCTCAGTTTGCCTTTAACCCATGCTTATGATGTCAGCAAGCCTGTTGTTGTTTTCCAGGAGTGCTTCTAAGTATCAGTCCAGGCAACCAAATTGTGTGTATGTCTACTGGAAGGTTGGTTTAGTAAACTGAGAAATAGTTTCAGTAATGGCAAACCACTCCAGTATTCTCTGAAAAGTTCCATGGACCGAGGAGCCTGGTGTCTAACATTAACCCGGCTCCTAACATTAATCCTCCAGGCTACAGTTCACCAGGTGGCAAAGAGCTACTGAGCACATTCAGTATCACAAAGGTATCACAGTCATTACATTGAAAAAACCAGTTCATTTCTTGTCTAAGGAACAGATATCTCCCTTACAGAAATTTCATAAAAATTTATATTTGTGTGTATATGTACTTTGACTTTAAAATCTGGATGTTCTCTCATAGAAAGGAGCACTGGGTCTGGGAGGTTTGCAGAGTGGGCTCATGATATTCATGGTAATATTACAAGAAAGGTCCTGAAATTTTCCAGAACTTAAATTTGAGGTGACACATCTGATTCAGTTATTCAATATTTAAATATTGGGATGATGACCTTGATCACTTCTGAAGGCCAGGGCAGTGCAAGTTCTCTGCCTTATCCACAAGTTGGGAGAGGAAACAGAACAAAGCCCTGCTCTATGACTTAGCCATAGGGAGTGTATGGCACAAAGAACCTGGAGAACCCGTCATGGTCGCCTGTGTGGAGACAAGCAGGGGCAGAGCACAGAAGTGGTCACTGGGTCATTGACCTGCCGTCTGTCCTCTTGGGCCTGGGAGCCTTACAGCGCAGAGATGGTCATCAGACTCCATCCCTGAGGAGGCTTTGTGCTCTGGGTTGTTCTTGAGCTGGGTGACTTGTCTGCCTCCTGGAGACCAGGGGACCCAAGACACATCTGTTGTCTCCCACACAACTTACGGACATTTATTTCCTTGTGGCTGAGGGTAACATTAACCCTCTTCTCCCCTCTGTGTAGAGAAATGCTCTAGGTCTGAACAAAGTGAACATTCTAGGTTCCTAAACCTTTCCCTGAGCAGAGTTTGAAAGCAGAGAAATAGGAAGATGGTATTTGAATCTAGAATTCTCATTTTAGAGCAATACCCAGGGAATCTTAGACTCCCGGAACTGCCTTTTCTCTAGCCTTTAGGTCCTTCCTGCCTCTCTCTCTCTCTTTTTCTTTCATTCCTTCTGTCTCCTTTCCTTTCCCTTCCTTCCTCCCTTTCTTTTTTCTCTTTCCTTCTCTCTTTCAGTCAGTCAAAGAGACTTCAAGTCTATAATTATCTTTCTAGGAACTCCTTAAACTAACAGGGAATAAACTTCTCAACCAACACCTTTATACACAAGGTGGTGTGATGAACAGGGCAAGGGTTTCACCACCTGGAGCTCTGATGACAGACCCACTGCCTTCTCTTTGGGAAGAGCAGCAAGCTTTGTGTTCCCTTGCTCCATGTCCACAGAAATGATTCTATGATTTGCTCTGGTCTTCCTCTGCAGGCTGCCCCCTCACTGCTTCCTGACAAGAAGGAAGAGGCTGTGGGTGACCTCCACCCTTCCCTGAACTCCACTCTCAACAGGCTTTGGGGGAGATAGAACGGCCTCCACAAGCTTCTGCTCCAAAACCATTGCAATGAGAGAAAATCAAGTCCAGTTTTATTTGTTTACTGCTAGGAGCCTACCCCACTTTGAAAGAAAATTAAATAAGAATAACATTTTCATAAGTTGATTTTTCAGGAGAAAGAGTAGATATTTAAACTATTATAACATCCATGATCTTTCAGATGAAAATTTTCACCTAAAGAAAGGAAAGCAATCTCATCAGGTGCCAGTTTTGAGGGGTTTTGTTTTTTTTTTTTTCAAATAAAAATTTAAAAGGTGAAAATGTAACATGAAATTATAAAAGCTTGAATAAATAGATCTATGTTTCGGGGGTCCATTGTAGGTACCAGCATATGCTTTATATTTCACAAAATAGATGTTGCTAGCATTTAGATATCCAGGGCTGCCAGAACTGCAAATGTTTCCTTAGAGACCTTTTAAAGCAGAAATCTATTTAATTCATAAAAAATTTTAATGAAAATAATAATGGCGATGTTACAGTTCCAGATGTTAGAGTCTTTAAACCAAATTTTCTCTTTCCTCTTATAGAACCTTGGTCTCTGCAGGTGAGTGGCATTGCACTGTCCAAGGCACAGACAGACAGGTATTTATCCCCTAATTCACAATGTGAAAGGCGAAAAGTGGAAGTTGCTCAGTTGTACCTGACTCTTTGCGACCCCATGGACTATAGCCTACCAGCCTCCTCTATCTATGGGATTCTCCAGGCAAGAATACTGGAGTAGGTTGCCATTCCCTTCTCCAGGGGATGTTCCTGACCCAGGGATTGAACCTGGATTTCCTGCACTGCAGGCAGATTCTTTACCATCTGAGCCACCAGGGAACCCACGGCCCAACAAGGGGCACCAAGGCCTGTGACTCTCTGTGGCAACTCGGGTTCATGCTCAGTCTTTAGACTCTTCTCAGCCTCAAAGCCTGGGTAGCTCAGCTGGTAGAGCATCAGACTTTTAATCTGAGGGCCCAGGGTTCAAGTCCCTGTCCAGGCAGCAAAAAGTAAACAAATAAACAAAACAAAAATGTCTCTTGATAACAACATTTAGACTTTTTTCGGGCTTCCCAGGTGGCTCAGACTGAAAAGAATCTGCCTGCAATGCAGGAGACTGCACTCCGTGACTTACTTCCTAGGCTTGTGTGCTTGTCTTTAGCTGCATGATTTAAGGATGAGACTCAGGAAGGATAGAAAGGGTTTCTTGGCATATATAGTAGGAAAGGTAGACCCAGCATGACCAGGCTGGAATTTTAAGACACAGAATGACCACATGACCATTTTAAGAGCAAAGGCACAGAAGTTAATAAAGAGGAAGAAAAAATACATCTAGCTTTATTATCTTGGTGAAAAATATCAGGGATCTGAGTGTGTGTCAGAGCTGTGGGTTGTCTAAACATGGTAACTAATCTTTGGTTCCCTTGTTTTCTATTTTGTCGAAAAATCTCTGGTGGGTTTCCTCTCTTCCCTCAGTACAACATGCAAGTATATCTGAAGAGACCCATAGACTTACTTCTCTGTCCAACTCTTTGTGGCCCCATGGACTGCAACCCACCAGGCTCCTCTGTCCATGGGATTTCCCAGGCAGGGATACTAGAGTGGGTTGTCATTTCCTCCTCCAGGGGATCTTCCTGACCCCAGGGATTGAACCTGGGTCTCCTATATCGCAGGTGGGTTTGTTACCACTGAGACATCAGGGAAGCCCTTCTCTGAATGACAGGAAGAAACTGAAAGAAGGGGAAAAAAAGCTATGGATCTGGAGAAGAGAGAATGCTCGAGGGTGGGGGCTGCAGGGTGTGCATGTGTGTGGGGGCTCAGGAGACAGGAAGACCTTCTTCCTAAGCCCCTGTTTCTCCAGGGCGCACTCCAATTTTCTCACAACCCTGCAGTCCCAATTTTCAGATAAAAGATGAACCATCATTGGTCAAGCCTTCTGTGAGAATCTGAAATCTTAACTCTGCTTCCATGAAGAAATGATCCCGAGTTCCAAACATGAGACTTCTTCAGAGCTTCAGGAAAGGAACCACAGGAGTGTCAAGCCTTCTTCACTGTAGCCAAGAGATTGAGACCTCTAAGATTTGGAATCTAGAGTCTGAGTGGTGTCTCTCCTGCTGGCTTTATCTCGTGGCCAAGAGGAAGTAACCACCACCACAACACCCTCCAACATGGAGGAACACTCAGCCTTCATAATGGTTATCTTAATGATTTCTAGAGCCGGAAGAGGAAAGGTTTCCAAACTAGACTTTTGGGGAAGCATTGTCGTTTGTTTTAGATCTATGACTGGTAGACAGATCAGAGACTACATGTCTCACAAGCAAGGTTTAAAAATGTTGCATTTCAAGGAAAGTTGACCAGAAGCATTCACATTTTCCCTGCCCGTTCTTAACAACATCAGTGTGTGCTCTTGTGATTTATGGCCTCACTTGTGATACTGGCACCTGCCATGGATAAGATCATTAAAACTCTTTTTTTTTTTGTCAAGGCTTTATTTATCAAAGCCATGGAAAAATGACATTCCTATTAGCTTGAGTTGGAAAAGTTAGAAAAGCATGGTGTAACTCATTCCAGGTAATATCTTTCTTTTTGTATAACCATTACCCAGACCTCTCTAAAGAAAGGGTTGAGTGTGAATTATTTCAAAATCAAAATAGTCTCTTTAAAATTGGAAATGCATTATGCACCTGAGGTGCTGACAGCAAGGTCCATGCCAAGCATTTGATCCATGAATACCCATTTTCCAAGCTCTCCGGGTCCTTAGATCTGCATCTCTTCCATTTTTTTCCTGCGGCCAATTTTCAAATAAGGGATCGGGAAACAGTTTAGAGATCATAAATCACACTGATGGTTGGGAAATAAAAAGGGTTCTTTTGCTTCTTCAGATGTGGTTCTACACATTTTTACACATCTTTAAGCTAAATCAGAAATCCAGATGCAAAATTAGGGTGCTTACATATATCATGTCTCTTTGTGACATTCCATGGAGGAATGCAGGGCTGAGAGAGACCTGACCCGGCTGCAAGCTGGCATAAAAAAGTTCAGGTCAGCACTGCAGAAAACAAGGGAGAAGAGTTTGGGAAAGTGAGCACGTGGTTTCACTGCTGTGTATACATTTCACTGAGTGACTAACTCAACCAAAATATAGCATTCACTGCATATCAAGGAAATATCTGTGACTTAGTAAATAGACCTAGTAATAGTTTGAGCATAAGCTTATTAGCATGTGAAATGAGTGCAGTTGTACGGTAGTTTGAACATTCTTTGGCATTGCCCTTCTTTGGGATTGAAATGAAAACTGACCTTTTCCAATCCTGTGGCCACAGCTGAGTTTTCCAAATTTGCTGGCATATTAAGTGCAGCACTTTCACAGCATCATCTTTCAGGATTTGAAATCGCTGAGCTGGAATTCCATCACCTCCACTAGCTTTGTTCAGGGTAATGCTTCCCAAGGCCCATTTGACTTCACATGCCATGATGTCAAGCTCAAGGTGAGTGACCACACCATCACGGTTATCCAGGTCATTAAGACCTTTTCTGTATAGTTCTTCTATGTATTCCTGACACCTCTCCTTATTCTCTTCGACTTAGGTGGAATTTCATCCTTGCATGAAATTTTCCCTTGGTATTTCCAATTTTCTTGAAGAGATCTCTAGTCTTCCCCATTCTATTATTTTCCTCTATTTCTTTGCATTGTTCGTTTAAGTGACAGAACAATAATGAAAACAAATAGTTTCATTTTCACTTTAAAAAAATTCCAGTCTTTCTGGTAGGAGTACTGAGTCCTTTCTGATTATTTTCACTTGTCTTTATTGTCCTAGTGCTTTTTAAATAATAAAAATATTTTAGTTTTCTAATCATAAAAGTACATTTTAAAACGCCTACACTGTCTTAGAGACACTGTTTAGATCTTCCTGTCTTTCGGCTGTTCTTCACACGTTGGATCTTTACATGACTCTCCTCTTGCACGCTTTTGGATTCTCTGGTGGTGTGTGCTCCTCATTAGATGTTTGTACATTCTGAGCATAAGTCACTTTCCTTCCCAAAGAGACTGCAGGAGGGCTGACTGTAGGGACAGTTTACTGACTGTAGGTGCCTCTCAAAGTGGTAACACCATAATGATGTTCATTAAGCTTTCTCTTTTAACATTTTTTCACCCTGTTTCCTGTGGCCCCCTTTCTATTCCTTGACAAGGAGGTAAAAAAAAAATGTACTGAATCCCAAATTCTGATTCTGGCTGAGAACATTTATATCAGGCTTGATATTTTTATATTCCTACTGCACTCAGTCAGCTTCCCAGGTGGCGCTAGTGATAAGAAACCCACCTGCCAAAGCAGGAGATGCAAGAGACACAGGTTCAATCCTTGGGTCAGGAAGATTCCCCTGGAGGACACGGCAACCCACTCCAAGAGTCAGACACGATTGAGCCCCTCCCCCACATATACATCACACTCAGTATTCAGTAAATGTCTTCTTTTTTTTTTTTATTTTATTTTATTAAAGAACAGTGACTCTGGTCATCATTCTACACTCCAGGACCCTGCCCTCACCCCAACCCGAATTTAAGGAGAAAGGTGGAACTTAGTCATATGTATATGGATGACGAGAGAAAGTGACGAGAGAAAGTGGTTATTTTAACAGCTAAGATGTCCTGTTTCTTTGGGTCTTACCTTTATTTTATCAAGCTTTTTTTTCTTTACTCATTTGATAATTAATTGTGAACATTTTTGGAGTAGGAATGGCACACCACTCCAGTATTCTTGCCTGGGAAAGTCCATGGGCAAGAAGAGACAGGCAGGCTACAGCCGGCAAGGTAACAGAGTCAGACATGACTGAAGCGACTTAGCATGCACGCACACACATATGGCAGACTATCTTACATAGTTGCATGTTGTAACGAAGGAATGAATATAGCATTATATTTTAGAAACTTCACAGTTTGTTAGTTAAGATCTTAATTTTTGTCTAATATCCTTCTGTTCTGGACTCAACTAGGATCCCACAGTATCTCTGGTCATCAAAGCTCTTTTAGTTTCTCTGGGTTGTGACAGTTCTCAGTCTTTCCTTGTTTTTGACAACCCTGACAGCTTTACGAGGTATTCTGTAGGCTGTCCTTCTGTTGGAATTCATCTGATGCTTCTCTCAAGATGAAGCTGGTATGTTGTCGGGAGGACGATTACACAGGAAAGGTGCTAGCTCATGACACCCGATCGCCATGCACATTGTCAACGTGATATATCACTGCTGACACTACTGACTGTGGTCACCAGGCTGAAGTAGGGTTGTCAGGTCTGTCCACTGCAGAGTGACTCTTCTTTTTATCCCTCTTTTCCATGCTTGACTCTTCATTGTTTTATTTTTTGATTGGAGGAAAATTGCTTTACAATATTGTGTTGGTTTCTGCCGTACAACAATGCAAATCGGCCATAATTATTCATATGTCACCTCCCTCTTGAGCCTCCCTCCCATCTCCCTATCCCACCCAATCTGAGTCATCACTGAGCACCAAGCTGGACTCCTTGTGTTATACAGCAACGTCTCATCAGCTACCTTGGAGAAGGAAATGGCAACCCACTCCAGTATCCATGTCTGGAAAAGCCTATGGACATAGGACAGTGGGCTACAGTCCATGGGGTTGCAAACAGTCAGGCATGATCTAATGAGTAAAAAACAACAATATTCCATTCATACTTGACCCTTTAAAAGGTAATGACTGCATGACCCACTCTAAGGTGTGAGGATGAGGCAAATTCTAGTGTTTTTATATAATGGGATATTCAGCAATAAAAAGGGGGGGAAGCCATGCTACTGATAAAAAGAACAATGTGGTTGAATTTCAGAAATATGATGATGCATGGAAGAAGCCAGACACAGAAGTATACCTCCTGTAGGACTCATTTATATGAAATTCAAGGATAGACAAAGTAATCTATGGCCACTGAAAACAGAACAAATAACTACCTCTGGGGAAGGGGCCTGATAACAAGAGTTACCAGGCAGTTATCCAAGGTGATGAAATGTCCCATCCCCACTGGGATGTATTCATTTGGAATGCCTCAGTTAACTGTAAACTTAAGGTGTTGATGTCACTTACATAAACCATGCTGCTGCTGCTGCTGCTGCTAAGTCGCTTCAGTCGTGTCCGATTCTGTGCGACCCCATAGACGGCAGCCCACCAGGCTCTTCCGTCCCTGGGATTCTCCAGGCAAGAACACTGGAGTGTGTTGCCATTTCCTTCTCCAATGCATGAAAGTGAAAAGTGAAAGTGAAGTCACTCGGTCGTATCTGACTCTTAGCGATCCCTTGGACTGCAGTCTACCAGGCTCCTCCGCTCATGGGATTTTCCAGGCAAGAGTACTAGAGTGGGGTGCCATCGCCTTCTCCGTACATAAACCATACTTCAGTTGAAATAATACACTTAAGAAGAATCTTTAGCATTTATTGTTAAAGAAGTCATTAATGGTCTTGGTAAGAGCAGCTTCAGTACAAATGTTGAGGCAGGAGGTTTCCTGGACTTTTTTAATCAATAGTTTTTATTGGAGTGCAGTTGATTTATGATGTTATGTTAATTTCTGTACAGCAAAGTGCTTCAGTCATACATACACATATATATATTCTTTTCTTATATTCTTTGCCATTACATTGTATCATAGAATACTGAATATAGTTCCCTGTGCTAGGCAATAGGACCTTGTTGTCTATTCATTCTATATACAAAAGCTTACATCTTATAACTCCAGCCTCCCACTTCATCCCTCCTCCAAGCTTTCCTGGCTCTTAAATTTCCCTAAAAGACCTGCAATAATAGAACGGAGTGAGTGAAAGAACTTCCCTTGTTAAAGAAAGATCGCTAATTAAACTTGAGAAATTAGAAGAGGACAGAGGACTGAAGATTTACGAAGGAAAAATAAATCAAACTGCATGAGCATGCAGTAAGAGTGCTGATCCTATAAAGGAACTAAAAATAGCTCACGCAGTATCCAGCTGCGACAGCGATCCAACTGGAGGGGCAAATGCAAGGAGATGCTAGTGTTCCTGAGGCAGGCTTACCGCCAGACCCCAGCCCAGCAATCTCAGTCCACCTTACATCTTTTTATAGTGATCTCTCGAGCTTTACTAAGCCCCTGCAACACTCTAGTAAGACATAATCCCCTAATTTTTACGGCTTTGCAAGGACACACACAGGTACTAAGGAGCTGTAATTTTAGAAGCATGTGTAAAAGGACATGTAAAATAATATAGTGTATAGCAGAAAAATCAGTACAGTTCTCACGTGATTGTCTAGTGAGTCGGTGGCTGCATTTTACTTTACCTCATGTGATTTGAGAAATCCTCTAGAATATTAAAAAGAGAACAGAGAAGATCATTAAAAGAGTAGAGGGGAAAAAAACTTCTCTGAGAATAAATTTGGAAAATTATTCATCACGCTGAAGGGAGAGAAATCGTAAAAGCCACTCTTTGTTGGAATACAAAATCTATTCTGCGTAAGAAATTAGAACTCTCAGAAAAACTGTTTAACTTCTCCTGGAGCTCTGGGTAGAAACAGTGTCTTAGCGAAGACACAGAAGCGCTGAAGGTACAGTCAAAAAGACAAAAAAAATAAGACCTTTCCTTTGTATATTTGTCCTTGGGTGGGAAAGGAATCAAGAATTCCTATACAAATGTTTTTTCAGAACCTTTATATAAAATCTAGAACTATAAAAATAATAGCTAAAAACTGGGAGTTTAAGGCTCAGATATTCTTAAATCTTCTTCTTAAAAAAAAAAATTGGTGGGACTAAGTATTTCATTACTAAAGCAAAATCCAGCCTCTGAAAGTCTGAATTAAATGGAGAGGATTGTTAAGATATATGTGTGCATGTTAAGCCACTTCAGTTGTGTCTGAGTCCGTGTGACCCCATGGACTGTAGCCCACCAGGCTCCTCTGTCCATGGGATTCTCCAGGCAAGAATCCTGGAGTGAGTCGCCATGCCCTCCTCCAGGGAATCTTCCTGACTTAGGGATGGAACGCTCATCTCATTGGCAAGCTGGTTCTTTACCACTAGCGCCACCTGGGAAGGCTGTTAAGATACATACAATTAATATATTAATATGCTGGCAATTAATATATTTCAGTGAAAAACAGAGAATGCGGATTTTACATTTAATTATGTCGAGTTTAATTAAACCCTTCCACCACATACCTTTTTTATTTTTGCAATCATTCATTTTATAAACATTTATTGAGGACTGATACTGTTCCAGGTACTGGTTTTCAGAGATGAACACACAAAATCTACTGTCAGATAACTCATTGTTTGCATTTTTCTGGATTTTTTTTTTTGGTCTTGTTTTTTAGAATAGTATTTATTTCAAGACTGGGAGATGGAAAAGATCTCCTCTTAGAATTCCTTCTAATCACATAATTTTATTAAACGTCTTGTTGCCAGTTCTGGAGATCAGCATTGCTAACTCATTTACATTGGTAAGAGCTTAAATAAATATATAGTTATTGTTGGGCTTTGAGAAAGGATATTAGGTTACATACCTAGGGAGCTAAAGGCAATATAAAGAAGCATTTATGTCTGTTTTCCTATGGCATGGGGTTTTGATTCCAAAGAACTCCTGCACTTGTTATTTATTCAAGCTTTTCTCCAATATCACAATACCAACTGGTTATTCATTCTGTGTATATTTGATTCTTTCACTATTAAATGCATAATAAGTCTTTTTAAGGTGTTTCGAGATAAACCTGATATCTTTAGGTAGCTGAATGATTACTCAGCAACTGAAGGTTGGTTTTCTCTGTATTTCCATCTCCATGTCCTCAGATAGACACAGAGGGAGAAATCTCCAACCAAGAAAGGTTGGTGGTGCCTTTTCAGTTCATGAAACTAGGAAATAATCTTTGTTGTAGATATTGATTTTAACCTATTGATTATAACTACAAAATTCACTGTAACTACAAATACCATTTATAATGTATGAAGTACAAGTTCTAAATGGACTATAGGGAAATTGGTGAACAGAATCTTACCACGAGGCTCAAAGGTTTTGTCTTGATTCTTTCTGAATCTACCATTTTTATTTATCTAAAGTTGTTTTACCTTGAGTGGGATTGCGCTGGGCAAGCTTAAGACATTATCTGGCACTGTAATTTAAAATTCATTGAAATTCTTTGTTTTCTTAAATTGTTTGCAGAAATAACTTCAGACGCCATTAGGTAAAATCAACAAGAATATTCAACAAAGGAAAAATGGCCAGTATTAAAAGCCCCAAATTCTTATAGCTGGATTTGATGATAGGGCGGGGTAAGAGGTGAGATTTCATACACACACACACACACACACACACACACACACACACATGCACACTGCATATTTGAAAATATTTCAGTGATTTGTCATTGCTATCAAATAACAGAAAACAGCTGCATTTAGTAAAGTGACAACTGGACTGCGATTGTAACCCTAGCTTTCCACTTGATACTTGGCTGGGGGGAAGGGAACCTTCCCCCACATAAGATACAAAACTATGAGGAGCACCACGATTAGGAAACCCGTGAAGCCATGAAATCAAGAGCTCATCAGTTCATCATCTCGCGTCTCTCCCTCGGCCCCTTCTCGCATCCTTTTCTCCAGCTAACATCGATAAGTCTCTCCACCAGACAATCAGCCTATCGCTTAGTAGGTACTCATATTTGGTTAAGAAAATACATAAGTGGTCTTTTAAAATGTCCATTTCTAACATCTCTAGGAAGCTTAACAGTTTTAAGCTTAATATGAAGGCAGCTGGAGCAGAGACGTCATTGGCAGAAGCACACAAGCTGAGGCTCCTTCCCTGTGAGCACCCTGACTCGGGTGGCTCAGGGTCTAGAGTCTGGCCTGCCTCTCCTCCCCTATTGCTCCAGCCTGCTGCTCCCTGACCAGGCTTCAGCCAGCTTCATACCCTCCTTCTACCTCCTGGTACTAGAAAACACAACACGCATCCCACTATCCCAATGGCCAGACCAGAATTTCCAGGGAGGATTCTGAAGGCCAGTCCTCTGGGACACACCATCCCCTGGACACAGCAGGACTGCCCCACAGTGAACAGAAGAAAGTCCCCCACCACTGATGCTGTCTCCCAGCAACCGGGGTCCTACTTAAGGTTCACTCACTTGCGTGGGTCAGAAAACTATCTTAAAGCAGTTGCAGCCAATTAGAGAACTGATTGGGTAACAGATATAAGGATGTACAGAACACCTCAGCCTCAGGAAACACAGCGGTGCATCCAGGCTGCCAAAGCCCAAGACTTAGATGTTTCCAAGACTCTTTCCATTTCATCACATCTGTTTTCACAGCAGCTGAAGTCTCTCTCATGGCAAACCATTCCGTCCTTGTCGTGGGAATCACGGGAACACAGGGAAAGCCTCTTCAGGGGAAAACCACCACCATAACTTCTAACACCTCCCACAGGGGTCAACACTGTTCAAACACCTAACACCATGGATTAATTGTGCTTATTTTTAAATTTTGTTTATGTGGAAATCACATAGGATGTCCTCTTTCGTGTCTTCTTCTTTCAGTTACTATAATGCTTTAGGGGTTCAAAATGCTTTATACTATTCAGTTCAGTTCAGTTGCTCAGTAGTGTCCGACTCTTTGTCCATCACCAACTCCCGGAGTTTACCCAAACTCATGTCCATTGAGTCGGTGATGCCATCCAACCATCTCATCCTCTGTTGTCCCCTTCTCCTCCTGCCCTCAATCTTTCCCAGAATCAGGGTCTTTTCAAATGAGTCAGCTCTTCACATCAGGTGGCCAAAGTATCAGAGTTTCAGCTTCAACATCAGTCCTTCCAATGAACACCCAGGACTGATCTCTTTTAGGATGGACTGGTTGGATCTCCTTGCAGTCCAAGGGACTCTCAAGAGTCTTCTCCAACACCACAGTTACTTGTCTAAATATAAAAATATTCTATCCTTTGTTCCATTGTTGATGAAAATTTGGAATTGTTTTCCATTTAGGACAAACAACACTTTGATGAACTTCCCTTGGGGGATGATAGCACACTGGAAGATGTTTCACTGGATACATGCCTAGGTGTGAAATTCCAGGTGAAGTGTGTTTGGCTTTATTGGACAGTACCAACTGGCTTTCCAAGGTGGTTTTATCAGTCTACACTCTTCCCAACAGTGAACAAGAATTTCAGTTCCTTCACGTCCCTATATATGACTTTTGGTGTTTTCAGGTTTTGTTTTGTTTGTTTGCTAATTCTGGTAGATACGTAGTGTTACTGGCTGAAGCCTGATTTGTGTTAGGTCATGGTTAATGAATGGAGAAGGAAATGGCAACCCACTGCAGTACCCTTGCCTGGAAAATCCCATGGACGGAGGAGTCTGGTAGGCTACAGTCCATGGGGTCACAAAGAGTCAGATACGACTGAGTGACTTCACTACTTATGGTTAATGAAAGGGTTTTCCAAGTGGCTCAGTGGATAAAGAATCTGCCCACCAATGCAGGGCATGTAAGAGACAATGGGTTCAATCCCTGGGTCACGAAGATCCCCTTGAGAAGAAAATGACAACTCACTCCAGTATTCTTGCCTGGAGAATTCCATGGAGAGAGGAGCCTGGTGGGCTGCAGTCCATGGGGTCACAAAGAGTTGGACACAACTGAGCAACCAAACAACAACAACAAATGTCTGTGACTTCCCTGGTGGCTCAGATGGTAAAGCGTCTGCCTACAGTGAGGGAGACCTGGCTTCAATCCCTGGGTTGGGAAGATCCCCTGGAGAAGGAAATGGCAACCCCCTCCAGTGCTTTTGCCTGGAAAGTTCTGTGGATGGAGGAGCCTTGTAGGCTTCAGACCATGGGGGTCGCAAAGAGTCGGACATGACTGAGCAACTTCACTTTCACTTTCACTTCTCTTTAATGTGTTTACTGGCTGACAGTCCTTATTTTGCTAAATGTTTATTAAATTTCCTGTGCCTCACATTACTAATTCTGATTGTCCATTTTTTCCTTCTTTCTTTTTGTTTTTCTCCTTAAGAGTTATTTATACATTCTGGATACAAGTTTTTATTCCATTATGTGTATTGCTAAATCTCATGCTGCATGACTTGCAGGTTTACTCAGTTAATTAATTCTTTTGATTAATACATTTTTATTTTAATGAAACTGAAGTTATTAATCTTTTGCATTATGCCAGTATTTTACTTTTTGTTCAAGGATTTTTTTTGCTTACTCCATGGATACAAAAATATATTCCTATGGCATTGTCTCAACGTTTTATTGTTTTGCCATCCTTGTGTGGATTTATAATCCACCTGGAATTGATTTTTCTATACAGTACAGTATATAGTGCACTGATTTTATATACACTATGGTTAGGGTCAAGAACAATTTATTTTTCTTGCAAGGATCAGTTCACCTAATTGCATTTATTGAAATCACCATTCTTTCCCTATTACACAGCAAATCATGAATCAACAGGTCTGTATATATAGGTCTATATCTGAAATATGCATTGTTCTCTTAGTCTCTCATCTGTTCTTGCATCAGTATCATACTGTCTTAAGTCATTCACTTTGCGTGCTCAGTCGCTTCAGTCATGTCTGACTCTTTTCGACCCTATGGACTGCAGCCTGCCAGCCTCCTCTGTCCATGGGATTCTCCAGGTGAGAATACTGGAGTGGGTTGCCATGTCCTCCTCCAGGGGATCTTTCCAACTCAGAGATCGAACCTAAGTCTCCTGTGTCTCCTGCACTGCAGGCAGATTCTTTACAGCTGAGCCGCTGGGGAAGCCCCAAGTCATTCACTTTAAGACTTTGTATTTATTAGTGTCCATCTTCCAATTTTGTATTTTTTCAAGATTTTTCTTGGCTATTTGGAGCCCTTCTGCAGTATTCAATAAACTTTTGAAAGCTCTTGTTATTTTCCACCGAGGAAATAAGAAAAACTTTGCTAGAATCTGGACAGATTCTGCTAAATCTATATATGAATGTTAGAGATAATTGATGTCTTTACAATATTGACACTTTCCATCCAAGAACATAGCTTAGCGTTCCATTTCTAAACTCCATAAACGAAATTTCTTTATTAAATTTATTCTGAGAAGTTTGATTTTATGCTGTTATAAATTATCCTTTTAAACTTCATTTCTACTTGTTTTCTTCTGGTAGAAAAACTGAATCTATATAAAGAGGCCTTACTAAATTTGTTAATTCTAATAGATGGTCTATAAGTTATTTTAAATTTTCTACCACAACAATTTTAATGAAGGATTAAATCCATTTGACAGATACATTATGTTTGAAAAATTCTATTTTTTTTTCTGAATACATGCTGAACTAAAAAATTACAATTCATCTCATTGTATCACCTACATTTCCTAATTTTATTTAGCTAAACTAGTTTATTTTTTAAAATAATGTTTGTTGTTTTTATCCACTCAATTATTTTCCTTTATTATTACATATAGGGTGTGTGGCCTTCAATTTAAGGATTTAAAGCTATGTAAGTAATATGTAGTTGTTTTTTTCTGTCCAAACTGCCAATCTTTATTTTTTACTTGGAGAATTTAGGCCATTTACATTTACTGATATATTTGGGTTTATGTCCCACATTTTACTATTTGCTTCATATTTTCCCCATGTTCTTTGCTTTTATTCTTTCTTTTTATCTTTTTTGGGATTAATTGGCAATTTTTTGCCAGTATTGACTTGCATTATTTTTACCATTTGTATTGATTACCACAGAGATTAAAATCTGATTTTTTAGTTTATTTTAGAACAATATAATTAGTAATTTTACTAAAGTATATCTAGCTATAACTTAACAGATACTGCATGCATATTGGTTATAATATACTAATGTGTAGTAGTTACTTTCCTTCCCACACAACTCTTTATTCCACAGAATTTAGAAAAATTACATATAACTTCTTCTCACCCTTATATTATTATGCATCTTAGTTTTTACATACTTAAATCATGCTAGATGATAGGTGATTGTTGTTTCATATTCAGTATGTGTTTGTATTTTCTCATATGTTTACATGTTCATTACTCTTCATCCCTTTTTGCATTTTTGTGTTTCCATCCAAAGACTTTTTATCTTTCTGAATGCTCTCATTTTAGTTTAAGGCAGTTCTAGATGAGAATTATTTCATTTTTGCTCACTATAACCCATATCCTTTTTCCTTTTCTCTTTCTATCTTACACCCACCTTTTAGTCTTGAAAATGTTTGCTGGTTTATTTTCCAGTTCACTCAGTCTTTCTTCTGCTCTGCCCTCACTGTCGGAGACCCTATCTTTTAACTTCTGAATTCCAATTTTGCATTTTTCAATTCAAGGGTTTTTATCACCATTTTGTGAATTCTACATCATGGTTGTTTAAGGTCTGTTTATCACACTTTCATTAATTGGGTTATTTGTAAGTCTAATACTATTTTTTTTTTTTACTCTTCTGCTTGGTTCTGCTTTTTAGGTGTGATTGTTAATTTTCTATTGAGAGTTAGATTTTACCTATGGAAGACTGTTCTCCTCCTCCAGAAATGTTACAATATACCCTCTGGTGGTGAGATTCAGTCAAGGCACATCATTTTTATCAAAGAGGACTAACACGACCGAACTGGGCTGGAAGGTATGCTGGCACCATTTCGGTCCTTCACTCATTCCTAGAACCTCGCTCTTCAGCTGGCCCAACCAAGGCCTGGGGCATCTAACAGAGAACCTTTTCTCCTTTATCGTGCTTGAATAACATTTTTTGATCTCCCAACAATTTCAGAAAATTCTATTACTTTTTTCAGTGGCTTTCTGCTGAGCTTATCTTCTCAAGAATTCCATAAACGCCTCTAGGCAAAAAACATAAACTATAATACATCTCCAGATCCTTCATCTCACCCCGAATTGAGCTTCTCAATTCCAGCTGTTTTGAAGTCCTAAACTCCAGATTCTTTGTCTCCAGTCCTAAGATTCTGCCAGACATTCTGCTGGTACCTCTTATAAGCATTTCTCTGCCTGCAGCTTTGGTTCTGACGTCTGGACAAACTGAAAAAAGCTCAGAGAACAATGACTCTTGGGAAGGTCTCATGTATCTCTAAAGTCTTCTCTCTGGGACCTTGATCCTTCAATCTCTCATCACCCTGACAGGTCTCCAGGGCATTCAAATCGTTTAATGTAGTTTTCCTGCTTGTTCTCAAGTTGGCATGTTGATCTGCTTCAAGTTACTTCATAATAAATGGAAGCAGAAGTGTCAAGGCATATTTGATAAATAAAAATGTGTGCTTCTTGCATTCATTACTGTTAATAGGTTCCTGTTATTTTTAATTCCAGAGAAATTAAGCTTCTACACCATTTCACTAGATAAGAGTAGCGGCAATCTGGTGATTGGAAATTTACTCTCTAAATCACCCCAAAGTGTTGGTTAGAGTCAACCAGCAGCAAGACATGTTCTCGTTTATAGACATTGTATATTTGAAGTTAGACACTACTTGGCTGATCTCAAATGTTACAGCTTCCTGTGATCAGTCACTAGGATTGCTATGAAAACTAAAGCTTAACTTTGTTTTTTTGTTTTTCAAGTGGTAAATTTTTGACCATCTATAAAAGCCAGATGTGTAATCCTCGCACATCTCAAATACATTTTTGTCATTTTTATCAATATGAAATATGCAGTTTTCAATCAAAATATACTAATCTCACACTTCTCAATTTATCTTGATTTAAAACTTTATATTCTTTACAGACATATGGAAGAAACTTCGTGCCTTTTATTTCACATGCCAAAAGACTTCTGGGTGTAAAAATAGTTTCATTCCATCAGTGATGAACATATAAAATCTATAAATAGGAAAATATTTTCCATGTTATATTCTACCTAACATGTGTTCACATAGTATTAAATGTTTCTCTTTAGTACATCTGGTCTTACGTTTTGAGAATTTATGCAAATATCATATATCAAAGATTCAGTACTTTGTCCACCTGAAGGGAAGAGCCAACCCATTGGAAAAGACCCTGATGCTGGGAAAGATTGAGGGCAGGAGGAGAAAGGGACGACAGAGGATGAGATGGTTGGATGGCATCACTGACTCAATGGACATGAGTTGGAGCAAACTCCGGGAGATGGCGATGGACAGGGAGGCCTGGTGTGCTGCAGTCCGTGGAGTTGCAAAGAGTCAGACACGACTGAGTGACTGAATGGCAACAATCACTGGATGAATTCAGGTGCTTGAAGCTCTATAATGAGGCTCCCATGTCATATGGCTGGTTTAGTAAAATGTGGTCTTAGCACGAAACAGCAGAAGTCGAAATCTAGAGCGAGAGAAGGGCTGAGCCTGCTTTGCTCAGCTGTGGTCAGGACTCACCCTGACTGTGGTGTCCTGTTCAGTCCTCATTTATTCAGGGAAACATCAACGACAAGATAGAATACAGTGTCCTTAGGACAGTGAATGACTCTTGAACCGTGTTTACGTGGAATGGTTCACAGGGCCAAAAGGAAGATACCTGTTTCCCATTCATCTCACTTCTTTTTTTTTTTTTTTCAATCAGGGTATAGCTGCTCTACAATGTTGTGTTAGTTTCTGCCATACCCTGAAGTGAATCAGCTACATCATTTGCAGAGACATGGATGGACCTAAAGACACTCATACAGAGTGAATTAAGTTAGAAAGAGAAAAACAAACATTGTATATTAATGCATATATATGGAATCTAGAAAAATGATTCAGATGAACCTACCTGCAGGGCAGGAATAGAAACACAGACGGAGAGAATGGATGCATGGACACCGGGGGGAGCGAGAGGAGGTGAACTGGGACACTGGGATTGGCATATAATCTCACTCCTGACTGTCTTCAGATCAGCTTGCTTGAGGACACCCCCCTCCATCCACGGAGATGAACGTTTGCCACTCGTGGCTGAGCTGAGACTATTCCGGCAGGATTCTCATCACATCATCTCTCCTAGTTTTTTCCACAAAAGAAGATCCTCCTTGACCACCCACATTTCTACATATTTAGAATGTAGCTGTGTGACCTTGATAAGTCACTTAACCTTCTTCTGCCTCTATTTATTTGTAAAATGGTATAAATAATGGTACCTATAGCACAGGATAGCTGCAAGCATTAAATAAGTTATTATTTATAAAGTGTTTAAAGCTGCGTCTGGCACAGAGTAAACACATGCTGCATATGTGTTTGCTGAAGAAACTGTATTTAACATCAACGACTAAAAGTCAATGAAGCTTTTCTGTAAACGAAGTATTAAGCAGCCATCAAGTGCCCCGTAGTCCCCCAGTGTGCCTCATCATTTTCTTCGAGACATAGCAACTGAGAACTGGTTTCATCGAGGTAGTTACTAAATGCAGCAACATGAAGGAAAATTTTCTGAGAAGCATTTTCCTGGCTGAGCTTAAAGGTCTGCCTCTCAAACACTTCTGTTTTGGAGATACGACATTTTATAGCATGAATGGAAAAAACTGCCTGGAAGCTATAGTGTTTTTTTTTCTTTTTTACATAACACCCACTATTTGTACTTTACATTTCATAGTTTACAGAATGTTTGTTTTAAATAGTAATGGGGTTGCAAAAAGCCTGCCTGTTGTGCACCGTGCTCTGGGAATCACAGAACCTGAGAAAATCGGCGGTCTGTTGGTGTTTTTTCTTGGCTTCTGCTTTGCACACTTAGTTGAAGGGCTGTCAAAGTTGGCACAACTTAAATGTCATTTTTTAAATAACTGAGGATCTAGAGGCAGCTGAGGTTGTACGCGCGCGCGTGTGCACGTATGCAAGTGTGTGCTAAAGATGCAAGAGTTTAGCAAATATCTTCATTTGATTAAATATGAAAATTAACTTAGACTTCACTTAAAATAAGTCGCTTTTCTCACCCTCCTGTAGGACTGTTTCCACTGAGTTCAATCAAGGTGACACTAAGGAGCGGAGACTACCAGGTAAGAGTGACATCACACAAGGACCGTCCAGGGTTGGAGCCCCACCTCTCCTTCATCCTTCCCCAACCCCCGCCTTTTGTCCTTTGCTAGAACCTGAAATCTCTCCTTATTCCTCTTGGGAGGTCCATTTACGTGGAAGGCACATTTGGCCTAATTAGGCTGACAGGTGCTCCAGGTATGTTGGATGGAGTCCAGATATCACATGCACTGCCATGAACTTGGCAGTTTACCTTTTCATAAGCTCATCTTCAGGCTGCCAGTGAACTCGAGAGATGCGTGTTTATTATTTGTTAATACATGTTCACTTTCTGCTTTGCTACCTACACCGTCATCAGAGACCACACTGCAAGGCTAAGGGCAGCTCCCTCATGCCAACTGGCGAACAGTAAGGACCCAGCTACCCAACCCTGTGAAAACTGGGCTGAAAAGCATAACAGTAAGTGGTCCACGGTGGCTATGCAGAAAAGGTTGAGGAAACAATCCAACTTTCAAGACTCATGTTAGACTCCACAAAAACTTTAGAATTGATGCTTTCGAATTGTGGTGCCGGAGAAGACTCTTGAGAGTCCCTTGGACTGCAAGGAGATCAAACCAGTCAATCCTCAAGGAAATCAGTCCTGAATATTCATTGGAATGACTGATGCTGAAGCTGAAACTCCAATACTTTGGCCACCTGATGCAAAGAATGAGTTCACTGGAAAAGACCCTGATGCTGGAAAAGATTGAGGGCAGGAGAAGAAGGGGGTGACAGAGGACTAGATGGTTGGATGGCATCACCAACTCAGTGGACATGAGTTTGAACAAACTCCAGGAGTTAGTGAAGGACAGGGAAGCCTGACATGCTGCAGTCCATGGGGTCGCAAAGAGTCAGACAGGACTTAGTGAATGGACAACAGACAGTAAAAGTGACTACAGTTCCTGCCACTCTGGCCCCACTCAACAGAGGAGGGGGTCCTCAGATGCCCCACGCCCAGCCATTTCTCATCTGCATTCCTGTTCCTCCAGCAACAGGGTGACCAAAAACTTGGCATGTGCAGATGGATGGATCGGGTTGTAGCAAATCCCCGAGCCTATGTTTTAAACCGCCTGCATTAAATGCCTTTGCAGTTGGTTTCATCAATTCACACATAGTTTTCTTTCAGGAGAGTTCCATGTAGAAAAGCTAAGAATAAGGACTGTTTTTATTGCCTCTGCCCAAGCCCGAGACAGACTCCTAAAAGCAAAGCAATTCCAGGAAACCCTTCCAAGGGAAGATGGCTGGTGTCTCCCCACCACCCTCTCCAGAGAAGAAGTGAAGTGAAGTGAAAGTTGCTCAGTCATGTCCAAGTCTTTGCAACCCCATGGACTATACAGTACATGGAATTCTCCAGGCCAGAATCCTGGTGTGGGTAGCTTTTCCCTTCTCCAGGGGATCTTCCCAAACCAGGGATCGAACCAAGGTCTCCTGCATTGCAGGTGGATTCTTTACCAGCTGAGCCACAAGGGAAGCCCAAGAATACTGGAGTGGGTAGCCTATCCCTTCTCCAGCAGATCTTCCCAACCAAGGAATTGAACTGGGAGAAAAACATGTTTTATTTAACATACTACAGTTAGCCCTCTTAGAGGTTCAGCTAACAGAATATTTGATTCTCTTGGGGGAGGGGATTTCCTTTTCCCAAGGAGCCACATCGCTGTCCCAACTGGAGACAAAGGGAGTCTTTCAAAACGGAAGGTTCCTTCTGTTTTCCAAGAACATCATCTTCCTTCCAGCTGATATTTTCAATCATGATGATTAAATTATCATTTCCTTTCTTATAATTCACCTTGACTCTGACTGGTCCCCGGAAGTACAGGAGACACCAAATTCCTAATGCCACACCTCCTCCAGGAATTTAACATTGAAATGTACTTTGTCTTACAACATAGGTCACATCATCCCACCACAGATTTAAGAAGTGCACCAGCAATTAGCTATCGTGCACGTTTTGATCCATTTCCTAAAACAGATGAACAATAAAATTTGCAGTTGAACAAACGAAAAATCATCTTTCCATTTGATGACAATAAAATATGTGCTTCTTGATCAAACACTATCTAAATAAGTGACTGTTTTGTTTTTTTTTTTACTTTTTCAAACCTGTGTACAAGTCAGGGCAAATATCTATTTGAGTTTATATAAATACTAATTCAGTTCAGTTGCTCAGTCACGTCCGACTCTTTGTGACCCCATGGACTGCAGCATGCCAGGCTTCTCTGTCCATCAACAACTTCCGGAGCTTGCTCAAGCTCATGTCCATTGAGTCAGTGATGCCATCCAACCATCTCATCCTCTGTCGTCCCCTTCTCCTCCTGCCTTCAATCTTTCCCAGCATCAGAGTCTTTTCTCATGAGTCAGTTCTTCACATAAGGTGGCCAAAGTACTGGAGCTTCAGCTTCAGCACATTAGTACTTCCAATGAATATTCAGGACTGATTTCCTGTAAGATTGATTGGTTTGTCTCATGCATCGAACCTGGACTGGCGATCTATTTCACATATGATAATATACATGTTTCAATGCTATTCTCTCAAATCATCCCACCCTCACCTTCTCCCACAGAGTCCAAGAGTCTGTTCTTTACATTTGTGTCTCTTTTGCTGTCTCTTATATAGGGTCATCGTTACCATCTTTCTGAATTCCATATATATGCGTTAATATACTGTATTGGTGTTTTTCTTTCTGACTTACTTCACTCTGTATAATAGGCTCCAGTTTCATCCACCTCATTAGAACTGATTCAAATGCATTCTTTTTTAATAGTTGAGTAATATTCCACTGTGTATAAATTAATTAACCTCCAATTAAAATATATTAATTAATTTTTAAACAACAACAACCAAAAAAAGACTGACTGGTTTGATCTCCTTGCAGTCCCAGGGACTCTGAAGAGTCTTTTCCAACACCACAGTTCAAAAGTATCAATTCTTCCATGCTCATCTTCCTTTATGGTCCAATTCTCACATCCATACATGACTACTGGAATACATAAATACTAATAATAATACAATAAAATTTTATGATCTAATCAAACATTGTGCCATGAATATTAGTCATAGTCCAGGCACTGTGCATTTCTATCCACTGTAAATCATTCAGTGGAGCGGCAGGCTTGTTTATAACAACACCTCACCCTTGACAACTCTGGCGCTGCTTTCTCCCTCCCTATTAATTAATCCATGTGGCAGAGGACAACACCATCCATGGGACCAGGAAAACCTTATGTTCCCTGAGCTTCTGGGTGTCCTTGTAGATGCTTTTTCCTCGCTGACTAAATGAGATAAACCCAGGCTGCTTTGTGAGTCCCAGTGAATCAGGAGGGGTAATCCAGCACCTGCCAGAGGCTGGTGAAGATGATGACCAAGCCGCTAATACCTGCCTGGCCACTTGGTCCTTCTAGCCCAGGAGTGGACCTAGAGCTTCCAAAACCACCGTACTGGAGGGGGATGTGGGCAAGCATCATGGCTCTCAGTGTATGAAATAAACCCTGGTCTCCAACATGGGAAACCATCTTCCTATCAAAGCTTACATCAGTATTCTTCCTTTACAACTTTCTTAGGTCAATAGATTGTATAGGCTTTGTTGTCATTGGTAGCTCAGATGATAAAGAGACTGCCTGCAATGCAGGAGACCCCAGTATGATCCCTGGGTCAGGAAGATCCCCTAGAGAAAGGAATGGCAACCCACTCCAGTATTCTTGCCTAGAGAATTCCAAGGACAGATCATGGGGTTGCAAAAGAATCAGACACAACTAACACTTTCACTTTCTTTTCTTTTGTCTTCATTGCACCCTGTGTAAACTGCATACAACAGAAAGAGCTCTGACTAGATGTTTAAATAACCAGGATTTATTATAAAGATCATATCCAGGGCTTCCCTGGGGGCTCAGTGGTAAAGAATCCACCTGCCAATGCAGGAGACATGGATTTGATCCTTGATCTGGGAAGATTCCACATGCCTCAGAGCTACTAAGCCAGTGAACCACAACCATGAGCCTGTGCTCTAGAGCCTGGGAGCTGCAACTACTGAGCCCACGTGCTGCAACTATTTAAGCCTGCACACCCTAGAGCCTGTGCTCTGCAGCAAGAGAAGCCACGGCAATGAGAAGCCCGAGCACCACAACTAGAGAAAAGCCCATGCAGCAACTAAGACCCAGCATAGACAAAAATAAATAGATGAATTTTAAAAAGATCATATCCAAATTTCATGAGCTGTGAGATTTGGGGAAAATCATTTCAATTTCCTGAGTCATTCTACTGATTTTCTAAAATGAAATCACAGTAACACCCACAATTTAGAGTTGCTGCAGAGGCCCACGAGAACACAAATCTTCGGAGCTTTGCAAGCTCTCAAGTCTAGGACCCGAGGCCAGAGAGCTGGGCGCCTCTGCCTGGTGGGCCGAGGGAAAGCCTGGGGACGCAGGCCCCAAGGTGCTTGCAGCCTTCAGAGGCTGTGGCCGGAAGGCAGAGAAGTGGGTTTTGCAATGTCAGAGAGCTGAATCTAAGAGGCAGGGAGGACTGTAAGAGGCTTTTAATATGTTTTACTAAAAAGGCAGGGAGGCAGCTGAACCACCGTGGTCCTGATACTGAGAAGGTGCTGTGATGGACACAGTGAGAAGTGACCTGTTTCAGACACTGGCAGCTTCAAGAGTCAAGTGCATTTTCACAGTGTAAATGGTGTGAACTTGGGAACACAGAGCGAGAAACAAGCTTGGGAGGAAAACGCAAACAAAGAGGTACCACCGTTTCACATAGAGGATCCCTGAGCTCAGGGGCCATGTCCTGCTCAGTGCTCTGGATCCCAAAACCTGCAGACCTTGTAACCAATATGTGTTGAGCAAACAAAGATTGACAAGTTGCTTGAAGACTCTAAAATCACCCCATTTTGTCAACTGCATAACAGGGGTGGTCTGATTAAATGCTACTCTCTCCATAATACTTGACCCTTGCATAGCTGGGATGTGACATTTTGCTCTCAAAATGTGTATCAAAAACATACACTACAGAAAGGAAAAAAAAAAGAGAGAAAAATCTCTCCTCTTCTCTCTTTCTCTCGCCTCTGTCCCCTAAGTTCTTGAGAGAATTGTTGTTTAGTTCCTCATTTCTGTCCGACTCTTTGCGACCCTATGGACTGTGGCCCACCAGGCTCCTCTGTTCATGGGATTCTCCAGGCAAGAATACCCTTTTCTTTTCAAGATCTTCTGACTCTGGGATCGAATCCATGTCTCCTATGCTAGTAGGTGGATTCTCTAGCTGAGAATCCATAACTGAACTTGGGAAGTTCAGTTGTGGCTGAAAAAAAATCCTCTAAGATGAAAACTGCTACTTTCAGTATTTCACATTTGGAGACGTTTTCCTTGATTTTTAAAAATATTGCTGTAGGCTCCTGTCCACCACTCCCAGCCGGCCTTCTAACCAGCTGCACTGCCTGCACCACCTGGCACAGTGTCCAGGGCCGGGTGGACGTGCATATTCATCTCCACCCCTTGGACCAGTCGGGTGATTTATCTCTTGCATCCTGCATCTCCTTATTGGGTTTATAAGTTATGCAATCATTCATTCTCTGTGTCAATTTCCTGTTCTCATTTTGCAAATTCAGTGCCATGCATCCACTTCTATTAATTCGGCACCCGCATGGAACTGAGATTTACCGTGTGGTCTGACATCTCTAGTTCAATTAAAATAAAACATCAGACTCACAGCTCTCTCCCCAGTACCCAAACTGTGTGGTTGTTCTTTGTGTCAAGCTGAGTCATTTCCTTAAAGCATGGGCCACCGTTTTCTTCATCAGTAAAGTGGGACTCACAGCTGCAGTGTTTGCTTCTCATAAAGACGTTATAAAACTCCTAAAGTAAAAATAACTGTCATTGGCTTTTGTACTTCAAGAAATTGCTTTCTTATAAAACGCGGGCTTGTCTGAGTGAAAAGGATGTCCTACCGACCCATGGGTTTCCCAGGTGGTTCTAGTGGTAAAGAACCCACCTGCCCATGCAGGAGACTTGGGTTCAGTCCCTGGTTTGGGAAGGACCCCTGGAGGAGGCAATGGCAACCCACTCCAGTATTCTTGCCTGGAGAAGCCTCTGCTCCATGGGGTCGCAAAGAGTTGGACAGGTCTGATGCAACAGTACACACGCATCCTCTCTGAAGAAAATGAAATGTACAGCTTGAACCATGGAAAGGGCTATTTTAAAAAATGTTTACAACCAATATCATTAGTCAGGTAAACATGATCTAAGCCTGATGCATTTATTTTAAATGTGTAATAGTGCTACCATAACTGCTGATGAAAGATAACTTTGTTCTGGTTTATACAAACAAGTTTATACACCTTGAGTACTTCTTTCAGGTTTTATTATGAAAATATTTTCTCCCTTGAATAAGGGATTAGTTGTCAGAAATCCGATATGTTCAGCTAGAGAAGGAATCTTGGTTTTCTGATGGAAGTGGATTTTCTGCTCAAGATCAGTCATAACTTGTTCCTATCCAAACACACAAGGAAGGGCTAAGGCACATTCTTCCCTAATGTTGCAGAGAAGCCAGTCCAGAATTTAAAGATGAATTGCCTCATTGTTCTGCTAACATACCGTAATTAACTGCACCTCTCAGTTTAAATTACTAATTGGAGGATTCCTATCAAAGAGTGGAACTACTCCTCCTGTAGAGAATGTTCACTTCCAAACAGGTTTCTGGGTTTCCCAGGTGGCACTAATGGTAAACAACTTGCCTGCAAATGCAGGAGTCACGGGTTCAATCCCTGAGCCAGGAAGATGCCCTGGAGGAGGGCATGGCAACCCACTCCAGGATTCTTGCCTGGGAAATCCCATGGATAGAGGAGTCCGGTGGGCTGCAGTCCATGGGGTCGCAATAAGTGTCAGACACGACTAAGCGTTGAAATAGCAACAAAGATTATCTGAAGCAGCATCAAAAGGATGTTAATGTGGGAACAGGAGTTACCAGCACAAAGCTTCAGGTGCTTCTTTCACTTGAAGGGCAGGACCCCGTGCGTCATTGTGGGAGCTGAGTGACCACAGCATCCTGAGGCCACACAACCATGAGCTACACTCAGAATTATGTGCAGTAAATTCATTTTGAACTCATGTTCCCTGAGGGCCAAGTTCACTACCAAAATATCATCACCCTGCATTTTTGTAGCTAAACTTTAATGTGGGTAGCAAATTGTGTTTCATACTGATGATGTCAGGACCCTGTCCCTCCCATATTTACTTATAGGTCATTATCAGATCTATCTTTGGAGAAGGAAATGGCGAAACACTCCAGTATTCTTACCTGGAAAATCCCTTGGACAGAGGAACCTGGTGGGCTACGTTCTATGGGGTCACAAAGAGTCGGACATGACTGAGCAACACACACACACACACGCACATCAGATCTGTCTTATTATCTCAGTTCCTATTTTTGACCAAAGTGGCTCATCTCAGATATATTAATCCTTTTGTTCAGTGAATGTCCTTTATATTTAATAACTGAATGCATCAAGCTCCCTAAAATAGCTACACTGAGCAAAAATACGTATTTTAGCTAGTGTTTGTGCTGACTTGATCTCTTTGTAAAAGTGCAGAGAGAGGGACTTCCCTGGTGGCCCGGTGGTTAAGAATCCACCCTGCAAGGCAGGGTATGTGGGTTTGAATCCTGGTAGGGGAACTAAGATCCCACATGCTGCAGACCAACTAAGCCCACGTGCCACAACTTAAACCTGACACAAATGAATAAATAATATTGTTTATAAAAGTGCAGAGAGGAAGTTGCACATATAAAGGGAAATTCAGAGGCTACTTGTCACCTTAACAGAAAGAGCACTGTGGCTTGCATTTTCCATTGTATCACACACACATACACACACACGCACACACACAAGCCCACAGGCTCCAGGGGAGGGGTCGAGTGGCTGGTGGAGACGGCGGTCCCTGGCGGCACTACCTGGACACAGTGGGCAGGTGTCATGACTGGACTTAACAGCTTGAGTTTGGAACTCTGAAGGGCAAGTCAAAGACAGGGAGGCAGTGAGGTGGAAGAAGAGGAGGTGGGGGAGAAGGGAGGCGGGGCTGCGTGGGAGAACCTGAGCCGCTGCCGGGAGCCACCCTCAGGGCTGGGGTCCGGGGGTCCAGACCCTCTCCCCCCAGTTTGGCCCCCAGGAGCTGCGAGGGAGACACCACAGAGAATGCACACACCACTCTATGGCTCCACTGCTCTATCACTCCTTGAGGGGTTTGTCTGCTTTTTTGTTTGATGACAATTATCAGGGTTTCCTCCAGTGCGTGTTCCAGGACACAAAGTTGATACCAAGGAGTAGTGGCATGCCACTCTTCCCCTTGCTCTCACCCAACATGTACATGGCTCCTGGTGGAACACAGATGAAGTAGGAAAACATACCTCACCCACAGTATTTAGGGCCCAATGATTTCTTAATTTAAGACATTGCCAGAGTTAAGATACATAAACCACAAAGGTTACAAAAATTGAAACAAAATTACCTGCCAAGGTATGGTACAGACCATGCAGTTTAATTTCCTAAGAAGGTGGCTCAGGTGGTAAAGTGTCTGCCTGCAATGCAGGAGACCCAGTTTCGATCCCTGGGTTGGCAAGATCCTCTGGAGAAGGAAATGGCAACCCACTCCAGTACTCTTACCTGTAAAATTCCATGGATGGAGGAGCCTGGTAGGCTATAGTCCATAGGGTTGCAAAGAGTCAGACACAACTGAGTGACTTCACAAGAAATAAACAGCTTTCAACTGCATTGTTAGAAGACCTTTTATTCAGTATAAATACATCATAAAATCATGTATATGTATTAAGTGTCTGTCTTTTTCACTCCTTTGAAAACATATGGGTTTATCTAAAAGGAGAAAATAAATCTGAATTGATACCCAAATCTATTTTAATTACCAATTACTACACTGAAAATAAAAATTTGCACTGGGCACTATAAAAAGTAATGCTTGTTAAGCAGTATTTATTCAAAGTAAATACTTTTTGATATACAGGTGGGTTGTGACAAAATTCTGTCATCATGATTAAAATCTGCAGAAAACTAAGGAAGAGAAAAAGAGCCCTTTGGAAAAGAGTCATCTATGGCATCCATGCCCTACTGTTATCTGCTTATCTCCTTAACTTTTGTTTTCACTTGTACATGTGAAGAATTATCTTCTTGATGGCAAAGATTTGTGTTCCATGAAATTGATTAGATGTTTTTAACAAGAAGCCATTTTTTAACCCATTCATTATTACCTTCACAACTGAATGTTACATACAGGGTCACTACCCAGTCATTTTTACTCTGGTCACTCACAGTATCACCATTCATCATTACACCATCTCAACATCATCAACCACCTCAGCATCACCATCTCAGCCTCATCAACCATTACAGCATCACCGTCTCAGCATCACTGACCATCTCAGCAC
Source organism: Bos mutus (assembly GCF_027580195.1). Taxonomy (NCBI): domain Eukaryota; kingdom Metazoa; phylum Chordata; class Mammalia; order Artiodactyla; family Bovidae; genus Bos; species Bos mutus. The sequence continues at coordinate 34,663,718 of NC_091628.1, read as the reverse complement.
CACCAACCATCACAGCTTTACCAGCTAATGCAGCAACCCAAACCAACACCCCCTACCAACCATCCCAGATTACCATACCATTAGAACATCATCAGATCATCAGAACATCATCATACCATCAAAAATTATCTTTTAATCAACTCAGAGATGATATCTTAAAATAGACAATAAGAAGAAATATTTATGGAACAATTAAGCACATTTCCTGGGAGTTCAGACAATATAGATAACTGCTCTACAATTCTCTAAGAGGCTATAACAAAAAGTCTGGTCTGATATATAGATTCAGTTGATACCTTAACAAGAATTAAGAAGAATGGACTATATTAATATAAGAGGGAAATGTCAAGAAAGGATGTCAGAAATAATTAGAAAATATCACTGAGAAAAGGAAATGAGGTCTCAGAGTAGCTGAAATCACACAAACAATAAATGTTGCTCATTTCCTAGTTTTACCAGCTTGGGTACCCCAACCACGCCTGTCTTTATAATCCAGACAACTTGCTGCTAATCCAGTCTCCAAGACACTGTGTGCATGTGTTTTAAGTCTCCACCCACTCAGAACCACCCTTCTTGAATTACTTCATTACCTGCCAAGGTTTCTCCCCACACTTGATCCAGCTGTTGAAATCTAACAGCCAGAAGGGTGAGTCTGTTGGTGACACTGCGCCCCTGTGTCTCTGAATCTCGCACAGAGCTCCAAGCCCCACCCAGATGTTCCATGGCTTCATTCAGAGCCAACAGGTGCATCTTCCAGGATCTTGTCATTTTAAATATTGCTCCTCTTCAGATATTAGGTCTTCATCATTCATAAACTATATCTGTCATTAGGAATCTGAGTAAGAAACAAACTAATCTACAGTTAAAGCTACGATACTGATTTAAACTCTAATAGAAGTTTATTTCCTAGAGGTGGAAATGGCAACCCACTCCAGTATTCTTGCCTGGAGAATTTCATGGACAGAAGAGCCTGGTGTGTTACAGTCCATGGGGTCGCAAAAAGTGTCAGACACAACTCAGCGACTAAGCACACACACAGGAGTTTATTTAAAGAAGTAAGACACTATCATCAAAATAAGAATGCCTTTAAATGTAAATAAATTGTATTTAAATTGCTGGGAAATAAAAAATTAGTTATGTCGTTAGCATATTAAACACATTCTTTGTATCCTTTTCTTTGAAATGTTGACTTCATTAGAAGAAATACTAGATTTGCTTAAAAAAAAAAAAGCACAGTTCATTCTAAATCGGATTTCACATGGGCCAGAATGTCTCAGGGAGCAGGAAAGGGAAAGTCCGACAAAAACATCATCCACATGACTCTCTGGGTTTCCTCCTTTGACGTATCCAGACATTTTCTCACAGGCGTCTGCTCCATCATCTGATGTAGAATACAAACCTACAGCCTGTGTGTAAACACAACTCTAAAGGGGACCGCAGTGATCCCCTTTCCAAGTCAGAAGTTTGGGTGTTCCATGCCTGTGTTTGTGCTCAGCTGAGTTGGGTCCCGACCCCTCATTTAGGCTCCGCCCCAGACCCCAGATCGGCCAGTATGGAAAGTGCCCACTGAGAGCACGGTGCCGCCCCACACCCTCCCCTGTCCACACCACCTTGGTTCTAACATTACACAGTTACTCTATGTCTGTCATCTTCCTTCTATTTGCACAGAAAGGCTCCCTCTCAGAAGGCATCACCTCTCCTCACTGGGTCCCCAGAGACCAGTGTGGTACCCGGCACAGGGTACCATTTGTTCAACTGTCAGTGACTCACGGAAGGGAAGAACGGATTCACAGACGGCTCACGCCTGTCTCCTCATGGGATGTCTTTGCTCGTCACAAAACTTCCATGACAACCCACTTCAAATAGCACACCCGAAAAACTGGGACTCCACACACTTAAAATAAGGTAATGGCGAGAATAAATTCCCCTGGAGTGAAATTAAGGGCCTGTCTCAAATGTTTTTTAGATTACTATAATTGCTTGTGCAGCACGGCTTATAAATCTGAACTGTCTACAGAAACAGAATCTAACTCAGCAAGTGAACAAATTTACTTGGCACCATCTTAGGATGAAAAACAAAATTGTAAGTTAAAAGGAGAACCTGTTTGAATTTCGATACTCAAGTGTACTTTCTTATTAGATGGGATACTCAGTGTACTTTCCATATTAGAAAATGTTATGTCCTAAATACATGACACTCCAATACACTTTCCGAGTTGAAAAATAAGATTTATATGTGAAGGCAGAAAATTTGTAAAACACCTCGAACACCTAAAATATTACAAATGAATGACACGGGTGTAAATAGAAAAGAAAACAAAATGACGCTGCTACTTGGGAAGATAAGGTCATTGAGCACCCCTGGGTGTGATCACCCTGCTACTAAGTAATAGGAATGATACAGGTTAGGACGACTTGAATTGCCTTGGCACTTAAATAAATTCATGGGGGGTTACATGTGTTTATCTAATAACTAAAACTTCTCTGTTTAAATAGAAAATGGTCACAAACTATTTCTTTTTATCTTGGAAGGCAGAAAAATGGCATGTGAGAGCAGGCCCTAAAAACAATCCCTGCATAAGTGAATAAACACCCTTATCTTCCCCGCGGTAATGGACGTGCCAGGGGATCTCCTCGTGACACTGGAAATCATTCATCCAGTGTGCTTTTAAACCCACCATTGTTTCCTGATTTTGGATGGTTTTCCCTGAAAGTATTAGCTAATCTATCGGACTGATTCACAATGAGAAAATGAATTCATCACCTCTCCCCATCTCTCTCCATCAGTTCTCCCTCTACAAATAAAACTACCTAAATGTATGTAGTTAATGAGAACAGAGAGTAAAAGCTAAGACTCTGTATTTAAGAATGATTCTCAGGTCTGAGAAACTGTCCTAGGTCAGAGGAGCCTCAAAGGATAACATGATTCCATGTAACGTTGGATCCTGGAGCAGGGCGGTTGGTAAAAACCAAGGAAATCAGAACAGAGAACTTCATTTAAGGACAGTGCATCGGTATTGGTTCATTTACTGTAACAAATAAGTCATCATAATTAACATCTTCTAAGATGTAGGAATGGGGAAGTGATCCTGGTGCAGGAACTCAAGACTACCTTCTCAACTTCTCTGTGGATTTGTCAATTCTAAAATTAAAATCATTAAGAAATGTTTTCTCCTACTGACTCAATGGACTTCCCTCATAGCTCAGTCGGTAAAGAATCTGCCTGCAATGCAGGATAACTGGGTTCAATTCCTGGGTCAGGAAGATCCCCTGGAGAAGGAAATGGTAATCCACTCCAGTATCCTTGCCTGGAAAATCCCATGGACAGAGGAGCCTGGCGGGCTACAGTCCATGGGGTCACAAGAGTCGGATATAACTTAGCGACTAAACCACCACCACTGACTCAATGATTTTAGCCCAGATGAAATATTTTTAAGATATTCTGCTACAGTCAAAATTAGTCTAGCGTTTTACAAACTCTCATTAATTAAGATCGAGGCTGGAACTGCTGACAAATGTCTCCTTCCTTTGATTTTATAAAATAGTATATTTTCTATGCTTATGTTCATGCAAAGAATAAGGCATGGAGATGAAATGTGCTGGCAAAATTCACTAAAATGTTGTAAAACATTTTGAGCTGCTAAACCTAAAATAATTATGAATGAAATTTAGAAATTACACAGAACAGTTTTTTCCAGAGGACCGACCCTGCACTGTGGAAATGGCTCATTTTTAATAATATTCCATTGCATTCAATAGCTGACAATGGGAGGAAATCACTATATTAAAACTAAGTGGCGGGGGAGGTCCATGACAGTGAGAAGTACACAACTTCACAAGGTCATAAATGGTCCAGGAGTTGCTTTTGGGGACACAACGCCCTAGAAACTGAACAATTATGGGAATCAAAAATGACCAGAGCATTTCTGAGTCATTTATCAAATGATTCTGCAAAACGATTCATTTCTAAAATCTTTCTCTCAGTTACTAACAAATACCTAACGTAGCTATGGATGAAGAGGAAAACAGAATGCGTATATACACGTATGGAATTTTTAATATTTTAGTCTCACAAAATTCATACAAATGAGGGGTCTGCATTTTTCTTTTATTCAAGAAATATGCTTTCCATATAATCTAATGGAATTATGTGTGCCTGTATCCCTGTGTCTAGTCAAAGCTATGGCTTTTGCAGTAGTCATGTACGGATGTGAGAGCTGGACCATAAAGAAGGCTGAGTGCCAAAGAATTGATGGTTTCAAACTGTGGTGCTGGAGAAGACTTGAGAGGCCTTTGGACCGTAAGGAGATCAAACCAGTCCATCCTAAAGGAAATCAACCCTGAATATTCATTGGAAGGACTGATGCTGAAGCTGAAGCTGAAGCTCAATACTTTGGCCCCCTGATGCAAAGAGCCGACTCATTAGAAAAGACTGTGATGGTGGAAAAGATTGAAGGCAAAAGGAGAAGGGGATGACAGAGGATGAAATGGTTGGATGGCATCACTGACTAGACCGACATGACTTTGAGCAAACTCCAGGAGATACTGAAGGACAGGGAAGCCTGCCATGTTGCAGCTGATGGGGTCACAGAGAGTCAGACACGACTTAGCAACGAAACAACAACACACCCCTTTGTGCATGTGTGTGTGCACATGTGTGTGTTTAGGAGCAGGTCACAAGTGCAGACTCACAGATACACCAAGAAAGCTCTGAAGAACAAATGCATCAGGGAACATGAGTGTCCATGCCCTCACACTGCAGAGGCAGGTTATCATTTGGGGGCTATCTGGATTTCTCACCCCCTCCTTAAGGAAGAAGAATTCTGTAGACTCTTCCTTGTGCTTAGATTTGTGGAAAGTAGCTCTAAAGTTTCCCTGAGAAAGCAGACAGTATATTTAATTCAAGACATTAACACACATTACACATTTTGAAATGGATCTGTGCTAATGGTGGGTTCCCGTCAGCGCCCTCCAAGGCAGCTGGCTCCGTGAAAAGGTTTCTGACACACAGGAATCTGTGGAAACCCAGCCAGGAGACACGTGAGCCCATGTAGCCCACTCCACCTGACAGCCTGTTTGCAAGTGGAGACACCCAGAGGTCAAGATCAGCTCACTCCACGTTGTGATTCCCAGAGCACGGAAGGAGGAGGGGATGGGGGGCAGGGCATCTGTGGGAGGGCACATTAGTGAGGAGTTTCCCATGTGCAGATGAGGAACTGAATGTCCTGAATCATTTCCACTGGGGCTTCCTCTGGTGTAAAGGGGGGATTTGAACATGAAAGGAACGTGAGTTGTTCATTCCTACAGGGTGTGCAGGGCCCGGATTCCAGCCCTTCACAACCACCTCAAAACAAGGCTCCAGACAGGAAAATGAAGCCCACTCAGGAGGGGCTACTCTTCTGAGCACCCTCGATTTCTTACAAGAGGGTTTGAATGATCTATCTTCATCCCCATATATGCATGCTGAATTACAACACCCCCACTCCTGTCTCTAGCATCTGCACATCAGCCTAGAGACCAGACCAGACTATTTCTGCAGTGCGGAGCCTGCCCTTGGATGATGGGTCATGTGTGTCAAATCCACACCAAACACGTGACAAAGGGAGCTCGGACAGGCCAAAATGTGAAAGAACTACTGGAGAGTACACATGTAGTTCTTGAAAGAAAGGAGAAAAACAACCAGCAAGTTTCCATCCCCAGCAGAGAGAGAGTCCAGCAGAAAGCACTTCATTTCATTAAACCTTCTCAGTATCCACTGAAATCTGGATCCGGTTTATTCCTAGAGATGGCCCAGGTCGCCCCACAGCAGGAGTGATTATGATGGTGACTTCCCCTGCATCTCATATCATGCAGATCGTAAATGACTACTAGGGCAAACAAACCACAGCTCTGCTTGTGCTCAGTCACTGTAGTCATGTCTGATTCTTTGCGACCCGTGGAACCCGACAGGCTCCTTTGTCCACAGGATTTCCCAGGCAAGAATACCGGAGTGGGTTGCCATGCCCTCTTCCAGGGATCTTCCTGACCTAGGGATCAAACCCATGTCTCCTTCACTGCAGGTGGATTCTTTACCCACTGAGCCATCTGGGAAGCCCAAAGTTCCACATCTCTGTTAAGGAAGCACAAGGGTCTGGGCCCTGGGTTCTCCCTGGACCCTGCCAACCCTGCCCACCTTCCCCAGACCCCAGCCTGCATCTTCATGTCCTAATGGGACATAACAAATGAACTGAACTCCGAGGCCATGGGGCTCATGCTTACTCTCGTAATGATTTTAAAATGTGTGGCTGCATTTTGAGAAAGAACAGACCTTGACATAATATCCGTTATCAAGCAGCCGTAATTGACACAGAGACAGGCCGCGCTTTCCACTGGGTTGTAATGAATCTGCTGGGCTGACCCCAGAGCCTGCACTTCTGAGCACCCTCGACTCTCGCCCCAATGCTCTGTCATCTGCTGCGGGGGAGATGAATTACGGATGAGGTACTAATGATGCGTTTCATCACCTGTTTACCTTCCGTGATCAGCGGCCCTGCTTTAATTTACCACAAAGACATTTTTTGAAGCTACTGTCAGTTCAGAGGGCCTCTTGTTTGAAGTGGTTATAAAATAACACATACCTGGGAAAACTTGGCTTCGAGGTTCTGGTACTAGAATTCTACAAGAAGGGAAGGAGAGAGAGAAAAATAATCTGGGTTTTCTAAACAGGAGAGAAAAGGTTAATGCTGGTGACCTCTTCCGTCAGTAGGTTTTACTTCTCTAATGAGCACCAAGAAAGTCAGCCCATCAGAATATGTTGTCATAACTAGGAATCAGCACTGAAGCAATGTCCCACAAGCTCTGTGCTGCACTTCACATCAGCATCCATTCCTGAACAGGTGGTGGGTTACAGAAGCACCATCCCAGCAAAGACAGAGCATCCAAACATCGAGTGGCTGTGGCAACCACTTATCCTGCTGCGTATTTTTTTGTCTTTGTGTCATTTTATTTCCACTGGATTTCCTCGTCTGAAACGTGGAGAAGAAAATGCCCATCCCATCTGATTGTCATGCAAATAATAAAACAAAATCAGAAAATGGCTTCAGACTCTGTGGTACCCAGTAAACAGATGGGCTTCCCAGGTGGCTCAGAGGTAAAGAACCCACCTGCCAATGCAGGAGAGTTAGGTTCGATCCCTGGGTCAGGAAGATCCCCTGGAGAAGGAAATGGCAATCCACTCCAGTATTCTTGCCTGGGAAGTCCCATTGACCAAGGAGCCTGGCAGGCTACAGTCCATGGGGTGGTAGAAGAGTTGGACATGACTGAGTGACTAAACAACACCGAGTAAGCAATTTTCCTTTTGATTCCATTTTAACAGCTATTTACATTCAGTCTTGTTTATTTCAAATTGATAGATATTTCTGCTGCAGGGGATAGAAAACATCAAGTAACTATGGTAACCAAACAACTATAAGGTGGAATAAAACAAGCATTTTCTCTAAGAACTTTCAGTTCAGTTCAGTTGCTCAGTCATGTCTGACTCTTTGTGACCCCATGGACTGCAGCACACCAGGTTTCTCTAACACCAGCTCCCAGAGCTTACTCAAACTCATGTCCATCTAGTCAGTGATGCTATCCAACCATCTCATCCTCTGTCATCCCCTTCTCCTCCTGCCTTCAATCTTTCCTAGCATCAGGGTCTTTTCCAATGAGTCAGTCCTTCGCATCAGGTGGCCAAAGTATTGAAGTTTCAGATTCAGCATCAGTCCTTTCAATGAATATTCAGGACTGATTTCCTTTAGGATTGACTCCTTGCAGTCCAAGGGACTCTCAAGAGTCTTCTCCAACACCATAGTTCAAAAGCATCAACTCTTAGGTGTTTAACTTTCTTTGTAGTCCAACTCTCACATCCATACATGGCTACTGGAAAAACCATAGCTTTGACTAGATGGACCTTTGTTGGTAAAGTAATGTCTCTGCTTTTTAATACTCTGTCTATGTTGGTCATAGCTTTTCATCAAAGGAACAAGCATCTTTTAATTCTTCACTGCAGTAACCATCTGCAGTGATTTTGGAGCCCAAGAAAACAAAGTCTCTCACTGTTTCCATTGTTTCCACATCTGTTTGCCATGAAGTGATGGGACCAGATGCCATGATCCCCATTTTTTGAATGTTGAGTTTTAAGCCAGCTTTTTCACTCTCCTCTTTCACTTTCATCAAGAAACTCTTTAGTCCCTCTTCACTTTCTGCCATAAGGGTGGTGTCATCTGTGTATCTGAGGTTATTGATATTTCTCCAGGCAATCTTTATTCCAGCTTGTGCATCATCCATCCTGGCATTTCTCATCATGTACTATGCATATAATTTAAATAAGCAGGGTAACAACATACAGCCTTGACAGACTCCTCTTCCTATTTGGAACCATGTCCATGTCCAGTTCTAACTGTTGTTTCTTGATCTGCATACAGATTTCTCGGGAGGCAAGTAATGTGGTCTGGTATTCCCATCTCTTTAAGAATTTTCCACAGTTTGTTGTGATCTACACAGTCAAAAGCTTTGGCGTAATCAATAAAGCAGAAGTAGATGTTTTGCTGGAATTCTCTTGTTTTTTCTATGATCCAATGGGTGTTGGCAATTTGATCTCTGGTTCCTCTGCCTTTTCTAAATCCAGCTTGAACATCTGGAAGTTCACGGTTCGGGTACTGTTGAAGCCTAGCTTGGAGAATTTTGAGCATTACTTTGCTAGCATGTGAGATGAGAGCAATAGTGGGTAGTTTGAACATTCTTTGGCATTGCCCTTCTTTGCAACTGGAATGAAAACTGACCTTTTCCAGTCCTGTGGCCACTACTGAGTTTTCCAAATTTGCTGACATATTGAGTGCAGCACTTTCACAGCATCATCTTCTAGGATTTTAATTAACTTAACTAGAATTTCATCACCTCCACTAGCTTTGTTCATGGTGATGCTTCCTAAGGCCCACTTGACTTCACATTCCAGGATGTCTGGCTCTTGGTGAGTGATCACACCATCATGGTTATCTGGTTCATGAAGATCTTTTTTGTATAATTCTGTGTATTCTTGCCACCTCTTCTTAATATCTTCTACTTCTGTTAGGTCCGTACCATTTCTGTCCTTTATTGTGCCTATCTTTGCATGAAATGTTCCCTTGGTATCTCTCATTTTCTTAAAGAGATCTCTAGTCTTTCCCATTCTATTATTTTCCTCTCTTTCTTTGCATTGATCACTTAGGAAGGCTTTCTTATGTCTCCTTGTTATTCTAAGAACTTTATTTCCTGCTTATTTCAAGTTTAAGCTTGTTTCCTTTTTCCATTCTTAACTCATTTTTACATAAAGATATTCATATTAAACATCACAAAATTCAGTTTAATATGTCCTAATTTTGAATCCTAATGTGATTCATTCCTGACAAAAATCACAAAATTGCAGAGTTTATAACTGCCTCCCACATAGAATCTAAAGTCTACCTGGTGGCTGAAGCTGTTTGCAGTTACTGACCACATCATGCGTGTTTGGTTGCTAAGTCATGTCTGATGTGTCTGACTCTGCAACTCCATGGACTGTAGCCCACCAGGTTCCTCTGTCCATGGGCTTATCCTGGTAAGAATACTGGAGTGGGTTGCCATTTCCTCCTCCAGACTGACCATATCAGCAGACACTAAAATTACATATGACAGAACTCACCTCAAACTAGCCTGATCTGGTGGGGGATGTATTGGCCCCCTTGCCTAAGAAAGGGGCAGGCTGCCTTGGGCAAGCAGGGATTCAGGAATGCACACGTTCCCCTAGGAAACTCTCTCTTCTTCACCTCCAGGCTCTGTTTCTTATTTGCTTGGCTTCCTTTTCAGATGGGCTTACTCTATAGGTTGGCAAGGTGGCCCAGTAGCAGTTCTAGGCTTACAAGTTCCCTACAGCCAGAAAATTCAGTGAGAAGAAATCATCTTTTTCAGGAATTTCCAGCCAAAGCCTCAGAAAGGTGGTGCTCGGTCCAGTTGGCTGATGGTCCCTTCCCTGAACCAATTACTGCAGCCAGCTTGGTACAGACTCTGATTACAGGGCCCCTTCTATGACCAAGCACATCAACCAGCTTATACAGGTTTCCACAAAGATGTGTTCGGTTACAAGGAAGATGATGACGGAAGAGAGTAATGACTAGTCCATGACATCCTCATCTTGTCAGGTCCTGAAGGTGATCTGGCTCTTACCCTCATTACTCCTTGGATATAACCTCTCAGGGAGGAGGCGCCATGGTCTTCTCTGACCTTCCCTAGGGAGCCCACCTCTACCTCCCAACGCTGTCTTGTAACGTGCATTCTTACTCTTTGCCCCATTCTTCTTCCTAAGTCCCTGGCCAGGGGCTAAGATCCCATGTGTTGCATAGCACAGTCAAATAAAAAAAAAAAGAAAAGAACCTCAAAGAAAATACAGATATGATTTACCAAACCTGATTTACTGTGGGGTAACTATGCACTGGAGTATAACAGGGAGATTTTCTTCAAAACAAAATTAAAAACAAACAAAAAAAAAAACCACAGGATCTTAATTACTCATTTCTGACCTCCAGTTTCAATTAATGGAAGGCTTTATTCTATAAACAGTCCAGTAAGTGACCAAGTACCCACTTATCAATCCATCTTCACAGTCATTTATCAACCTATTGGTTAAGCCTATTTATCATTCCTTGTAATCTTAGTCCCCTTATAGTGCATCTAATTCTATCTTTAAAGCATGATCTACTGTGCACACTAATGAAGTTCCAAATTATTGTTACCCAAATGTGGGCTATTTCCACTGCTTAGCAAAGTTAATGGGAGTTTGGGGAGGATTCTAAAGGAGATTTAATTAAATCCTTCCGTTTTACTTGTCCTTGGCATTTCTTGTAAGAGTTGGGTGTGGTAGAATACTGCAGTTAGGGCTGAAATAAAATCTAGAGCCTGTCTGTAGATTTCATTTAATTGTATTACTGCTTCCATGATGAACATGGAAATTAGGTGTTGACTGGAGAATCTGAATCACAAAGAATGACCTCTAAATAAAAGAGCTCTTAAAAACTCTAATTTGATGCTTTGCTTGAAAGATGCTAAAAATAAAATTAAAAGTAGGCTCTTTCAGGGGAAATATTAAAGTATCATCATCGAGCCAGCAAAAGTACTCTTTAAAAGAGCACGTCAACTACACAGCTTTTAAACTTATTTTTTAAATATTTGGTTCTTCTAGAGGTAAACAGTTAATGTAATCTTTTAAAAATGATTCTTAGTGTTAAATAGCCTTGCAGCTCCTTCTCTATGTATTTATGAATGTTGGTGCATAGAGGCCTCACCTTCCTGATCATTTTCAACTTAGACTTAACAGGGAAATAAATAAGGTCGTGGCCTAAAGATGAAGCTAAGGCATTTTAACTTAGCTTTTTGGAAAGCTTTTTGTATTCATTTCTGTCTCACTTTGACATGGTCACATGCTAAAATATATTTTCCATAAGTTATGTAGAGCACAAGCATTAATTTTCTGTTCATTTTTTAATGTCCGTCTTCCATACCCATAGATGGGGCTACTGGTCACTAAAGGAAGAAAATAATTTTTCTACTTCCGAAACTTGTGCCCAACATTGTGACAGAGAATTACACTCTTCAACCTTCTGGAAGTCATGAAAATCCATTACCTGCCAGTGGAGAAGGTGATTTTCATTTATTTGTAGTTGTTCATACCATATATCTAACTAACTTCTTCAGAGCCATGTCCAGACCTGAGTATGAATTTCTACTGTATCAGCTACAGTGTGGATTACCTGGAAAGCGATGAAAATTAAGCTTTACCAAACAGAACTGCAGGCTGGTTCATGGTAACCATTTAGAAGAAGTTAGATGAGATGCAAAGAGTAAATTTTTCCTCTTAATTGATTATTTCCTGCAGCTCATCACTTTCCTCTCTCACAAAGAAATCTACGCTCAATGCCAACCCTGTACCTAACCAAACATCTCTGTCTCAATATGTCAGTGATATTTTCCCCATTAACAAATTCCATTAGATTTTTTTTAATTATTAACTTTTCTACAGAATAAATAAAAGTTGTGACAGTAAATGCTATAATGCATTATGTCAATAAATAGTTTAATATGAATTATACTTTAAATTCGGGGATGAAAGCTTATTCTTGATGACTTTCTTTCAACACAACAACACTTACTCCATTTTCAGACAATTTAGCATCTCAAAGGATTTGCCCTCTTACTTTTTTTCTACTAGGTTATTGGTTCATTCCTACAACTCTACAGAAAGATAAATTGTAAAAGCAACAGGAGGTTAGTTATGAGATGTGACTTCTGCCAATTTCACCTCTGTGCCCTAAAATATTAATTTCTTTGGATTTCAGATTTCTTATGCCCCATCTAAGTAGGTTGGACTAGATGTCCGATTGACTGCTTTTTTAGAATCACAGTTCTTTACACTATCTTTTCTTCCTCTGTAACAGCTATACTTCTACATATGCTTTTGTGCTTAGTGGATTGTAGTTATTAATAATAATAAAATATTAATAAAACATATCTACTTTTTATTCATCAATAATAGATATATGTCTGTCTGCCTAACTAACTAATCAGGATTTCTTATGAGGATGAAATGCCTCTCCCTGGTGCCTGGTGATCTAGCGGTTAGGATTTGGCACTCTGACCATCACTGTCCAGGTTCAATTCCTGGTCAGGGGAGACTTTTCTCAGGGACTTCCCAGGTAGTGCTAGTGGTAAAGAACGTGCCTGCCAATGCAGGAGACTAGAAGAGACATGGTTTCAACCCCTGGGTTGGGAAGATCCCCTGGAGGAGGGAACGGCAGTCCACTCCATTATTCTTGCCTGGAGAATCCCATGGACAGAGGAACCTGGCAGGTTATAGTCCATGAGGTCTCAAAGAGTTAGACACAACTGAAGCACTAAGCACGCACACATGAGGGTGAAATCATCATTGTTATCATCCTTAACTGATGCAATTTTAGTCAAAAGTAGGAAGTCTAGATATTAGTCTGAACCATGTTCAGTTCAGTTCCGTTCAGTCTCTTAGTCGTGTCCGACTCTTTGCGAACCCATGAATCGCAGCACACCAGGCCTCCCTGTCCATCACCAACTCCCAGAGTTCACTCAGACTCACGTCCATTGAGTCAGTGATGCCATCCAGCCATCTCATCCTCTGTCATCCCCTTCTCCTCCTGCCCCCAGTCCCTCCCAGCATCAGAGTCTTTTCCAATGAGTCAACTCTTCCTAGAGCATTTAGAAACCGACTTACAGCTGTGTGTATTGTTATAACCATTTCAACAGGAACTACTTCACCAGATGATCTCTCAGACTCTTTCCAACAGTGATGTTCAATCACTCACAACCAACATGATCAATATCATTATGTTCAATCCATTAAGTGCCATCCTGCCATGTGGACTTGAACAAGGAGAGAATGGCTATGCCATCCATTGTGGCAAAGATTATGTACAGATTGTTAAATCTTTCCGCCTTTCCATGGATTTACTGCAGTGAATGTCAAAGACAAAGACAAGTGCCTGAGATTCATCAGACAGTAGAACTGGTCACAATATCCCAGGAAACAGCCACATCTATGGAACATCTTTAGCAGCATACACACTTGTATGCACTGTGGGATCTGATCTCTTGCAACTATTTGGGCAAACAAGGCATATCCAGCTTTTTAAAAAATCTAATAATACAAGAGAAACATGCTGTGAGGACCAATTAATTAAAACAGTGGTTGCTATGGGTTAAGAAGTCAGAACTCAAGACATGGAAGCAATTTAAATGTCCATCAACAGAGGGATGGATAAAGATGTGGCACATCTATACAATGGACTATTACTCAGCCATTAAAAAGAATGATATAAGGCCATTTGCAGGCAACACAGATGGACCTAGAGAGTACCACAGTAAGTGAAGCAAGTCAGACGGAGAAGGAGAAATATTGTATGACATCCCTTATATGTGGAATCCAAAAAGAAATGATGCAAGTGAACTTACAAAACAGAAAGAGACTTACAGAGAACAAACTTATGGCTGCCAAAGAGGAAGAATGGGGAGAAGGGATAGTTAGGGAGTTCAGGATAGACATGTACACACTGCTATATTTAAAATGGATTACCAACAACAACCTTCTGTACAGCATAGGGAACTCTGCTCAATGTTGTGTGGCAGCCTGGATGGGAAGGGAGTTTAGGGGAGAATAGATAACAGGCATATGTATGCTGAATCCCTTTGCTGTCCACCTGAAACTATCACAACACTGTTAATCAGCTATGCTGCTGCTGCTGCTGCATCACTTCAGTCGTGTCCGACTCTGTGCGACCCCATAGACCACAGCCCACCAGGCTCCCCCGTCCCTGGGATTCTCCAAGCAAGAACACTGGAGTGGGTTGCCATTTCGTTCTCCAATGCATGAAAGTGGAAAGTGAAAGTGAAGTCACTCAGTCGTATCTGACTCTTAGCGACCCCATGGACTGCAGCCTACCAGGCTTCTCCATCCATGGGATTTTCCAGACATTAATCAGCTATACCCCAATACAAAATAAAAGTTGATTAAACCAAAAAAAGAAGAAGTAAGGGCTCGCTGCTAGGTTAAGTGACCAGGGAGCTCTCTGTAGACAAAGCAGAACCAGATCACCAAGGAGTAACTGGTCCACAATGCAGACAGGCTAAGACCAGGTTAGAGACAGAATCGAACCACAGCATCCAGACAAAAAACACACCATCTTGATGGAAGGAGCCTATTCAGAAAGATTCAGAAAGTGACAGCCTTGTAACTCAAAGCACAAGCAGAAGTCCATTGAACACAGAAAAGTGTTTGCACAGATGATCAGCTAGAAAAAAAAGATTCTTTCCCTTTTGCATTGATTAGGAAGGAGCAGAAAGAAGGAGCTGATAAGCACACAAAGGAAAGAGTTTGTGAGTCTGATGATTTTTATCAGCAGTAAGCAGTTTCCTGAGCAAGGCCTAGAAGAAGCGTGGAAGGAAATTTATATGAAAATACTGGTCTTTTTCCCAGATGTTTCCCATGTCTAGACAGTTACTGAACAGAGATGAATATCTGTAGTCTTACTTCATGGACCAAAAATCTCCTCCTTTTAAAATGTCTGCCTGGACGTCCAGAGCGGGTGTGCCCCAGGAGTGACTTTTCAAAGTATGACTCAAACAATAGGAAGCTGAAGTGAATTAATCTATTTTTTGTGCTTTGTTTTTATAAGGACAGCTGATAGTTCCCTTGGTATCAAGACTTCTCAAAAAGGGGGGAAAAATAAGAAAATGAAAAAGAAAAATAGTTGACCTGATTCTATTGCCTCCTGTCAAGTGCTGTTTTTAAAATTCAACTTTAAATTTTCCTGTGGCATGACGACAGTGCTGTTTCCATTCCCAAGCTCTCCTGTGTGGCTTAATTGAATTTCAGGGTGGAAAGAGACTTCGAACACTCCCTAGTCAGACCTTCAACTGTAGACAGGCAGATGGAGGCCCCGGAGTGTTTTCACTAGTGAGCAGCTCCCTTCCATGGCCAAGGAACACTCTGGAGTTATTTGAAAATGTTGGATGGTCATATCTTGGTCAAGACAGATGGGTAGATCCCTGGTCATTAGGGGTGAAAAGCCAACTTTTCAATGTGGGGCAGGAATACAGCAGGAATTCACCTAGGAATACAGCAGCTATATTGTAGCTAAAAAAAAATTTAAAGGAAAAAATTACTTCTGTGGACGGGTAGGACTGAATTAGTTTATGAGAAATGTAAGCCCAAGGATAGAAGGAATCACTCTTGCATCCTTGGCAACCTAGCAGAGAACTCTGGTTCAGATCACACCAAAATTTTCATTCCCGAGCTTCAACAAGTTCTGTTCTTATGAATTTCGCTTGGGGAGGTTTCACACATTCAGTGCCGTGCACTCCAAGGTGTTCTCATCTTAAAAACCTTTCCTTCAGGTAAAGTGCCTGTGACTCTATTTTTAAAAATACCTACGTTTCATGTAGGCATGTTAATTAGCTTTAGCGCTTGACAAAGTGCTTCCCAATGGCTAGATACTAAAGAGAGCATGACTCTGAGCTTCAGACATCAAGTGGAAATGCTTGGATAAATCTGGGTCAGTTCAGTTGCTCAGTCATGTCCAACTCTTCGTGACTCCATTGACTGCAGCACGCCAGGCTTCCCTGTCCATCACCAACTCCCGGACCTTGCTCAAACTCATGTCCACCAAGTCGATGATGCCATCTGGGTCAGGTGATTATCAATTGAAAGCCAGTCAACGATGGACCATTTATGTGGTATGAGCTGCATTTTAAAACAATCTTAAAGGTGGTGTTTTCATAGAAACGGTGGATATGAACAAACAGACACAGAGAAAACAAACATTAACAGTTGTAACCTCAAAAATACTGCCTTATCGGACTGCAGCATTATGAGACTCTGTATGGTAGATTGGGGTATTTACTTTCCAAGTTCCCTTTCAAATTGAAGAGCCCATGAATCTGTGACCTTGGATGAAAACAAACTTTCTCAGTTTCAGCATCAAGAACACCCTTCTGGATAATATTTTGGGTTTTTTTGTTGTTTTTTTTTCTATTAGAGGATCTTTATTTATTTTTTTAATTTTATTTTATTTTTAAACTTTACATAATTGTATTAGTTTTGCCAAATATCAAAATGAATCCGCCACAGGTATACATGTGTTCCCCATCCTGAACCCTCCTCCCTCCTCCCTCCCCATATCATCCCTCTGGGTCGTCCCAGTAATATTTTGTTCAGCAGCCATCTCTGGCATTTACCTACTAGACAGGAGTAATTCTCGAGGCAACACCACTCAGCAGGGACAAACAAAACTATCCCCAGAAATTACCAAATGTCCTCTGGAGGACAAACCACCCACCAGTTGAGACTGGAGAAGGAATTTTTTTAAGGTACTTTTTAAATGCTAGCCTTTAGCCCCTCCTTACACCTCTCCCCAGTTATAATTCCTTAAATATCTGAAGAGCATCTCCCTGATTTGGGGCCAAAATCTGCTAGGTTTACATGATCTCTGATAAAACTTCAATAGCATTAAGAATTAAGCTTTTTTCTTTTCATTTACATTTTGAATATTTAATAATAGTGTAATGCTTTCTAAAGTTTCTTTTGATGTTGGCTGTTTTTATTAACTTTTCTACACATGGCCCTTTATAGAAAGAAAACTAGATAATCTCTCAGATTTTAGCAGTTATGGTATGGATTACTCTTAAGTTTTCACTTTGAATGACTGGCTTTTAGACTATGAATTGTATTTTGTTTATATGTGTATGTTTAACTGTTTTAAGTTGGCAGCAAAGTCGTCAAAAGGATGTAGCTACCGTGACCTCCATGTCTAGCAACAATGGATGATCACCGAGAAAGAATGCAGTGACATTTTGCAGTTTTTTTCAGTGGTCCAGTCACGCCGTCCCTCATGATCACAATGTAAAACCCAAGAGAGGGAGCTGGTGCTGTTCTTTGACAATTAATAAGAAGTTAACTCTGCCTGCGGTCACTAGGACAGACTTCAGGTAGGGATGTTAAAGCATCGTGCTTCCCACCATTTATACAGAAAGAGGAAGAATAAAGCTAACCGTGGACAGTACCCGGGGCTACAGGAAACCTCCCCTTGAGCACCACCTTGTCCAGGATTACTTTAAGAAGACAAGTGAATGGACACCCAGGAAGTTCCTGGGTGACACTGACTAAAACTACACATTAAAAAGCACATGGCCTTATTCCCAGACTTCTGTTAATACTTAGTGATTATATGACTTGTTTTTCAATCACATAAGAATTAAGAAATTCTACAACAGAAATACAGCCACTGTCCTGTATCTTAATTTCTATAACATTAAATTTTTGTGAGAGCATAGAAGGGAATGTATATGAAACCAGGGAGGTAACATCACTCTAGAAATCCTAAACACACATTGTATTGTGTGTTCGTGTTTTCTCCCCAGCAAGTACCTGGAATTAGGCTGTTAGTAACTGCTGAAGGGCAAGTTCAGCTGTTTGTTATTACGGATGTTTCTTTTCCAAAAGCCCAGGCATTCTGGTTGTGCTGCAGTTGGCCTCAGACTTCTTTTTACCTTTGCCAAGACAATTCCCTGGACTTCTGCTCTGATCTGGGTCCTGTTTCCTTGGTCCTGTGACTTTCTCTCTCTAGGATTACTTCTCAGTGGAGGGGAAGACATTTTCCAGAGTTCCCTGAGAAACTGTACTTGGCAGATCATTTTTTCAAGAACTTGCATGTCTGAAAATGTCTTTATTATCCTTGCTCTTGATTTATAGTTGGCTAGGTATGAAATTCTAAATTCCCTCAGCGTTTTAAGATTTTATTCCATTGTCTTCTCGCCGGAGGTGCTGCTGTTTGAGGAATCCAAGGCCAGCCTGGTAGTTCATTCTTTGCACCCGATCTGGTTTTCACCCTTGGACATTCCTAGACTCTGTAGACCGTCTGGCTCTGAGCTCACTGCCGAGTGCTCCCACCTTTTCACTAACCATGCATCATGGGTGAACCAACAAATAACTTCTGATTCCCATTTGTAGAAGGTGTAATACAACATAATGAAAATTGTATGTAAATATTTTGCACTTTGTGAAATTTGGCTCCATGAAGAGATTGTCATTTTTTTCCCATTGAAGAAAAGTGTGACTAGAATTTATGACCTTCTCTCCATCAGCTGAAGGAACTTCTGTTGTTGTTCAGTCACTCAGTTGTATCCACCTCTTTGCATCCCCATGGACTATAGCCCATCAGGCTCCTCTATCCATGGGATTTTCCAGACAAGAATACTGGATTGGGTTGCCACCTCTTTCTCTAGGGCATCTTCTTAGACCAGGGATGAAAACTGTGTCTCCTGCATTGGCAGGTGAATTCTTTACCACTGAGCCACCAGGGAAGCCCGAAGGAACGTCTCAGGAGCTTCTAATCCCAAATCCAATAATCTTCTTGCCCGGTGGAAGCTCTCCAGCTTGAATTCATCACTCTAGTCTTCGAGTTCTCTCCATTCTGTTTCCCAGGGTTTCTGACATCTCCTCTCCTATTAGTCTTATGAGACCGTCTCTCCTTGACCGTGGCTCCTAAACATGGACATTTCTTTGGATTTTTTGCTGATATGTCTCCTATATGTGCCCTATTTTTATTGTAAGAGGCCTCATTTAACTTAGGGTATTAAATGTCACCATTATGACTGTTACTTTCAAAATACACAGTCATAACCTACTTTACATGTGGTCCTGCATTTCCACCAATTCCATCCTGGAGTGGTGCACCCAAGAAAAAGGCTAAATGGAGGTCTCATCGTAGGTGCTGACAACCTTCTTCTGTAAAGGGTCATGGAGAGTAAGCATTGTAGGCTTTGCTGGATACACAGTCTCAGTTGCAAATACTCACTTCTGCAACTGTGGTGTGGACACAATCAGAGACAGAACCTAATGAATGAGGAGGTCAGGGTTCCAATCAAACTTTATCTACAAAACAGGCAGGAAGCCTTATTTCACCCTGGGCCAATGCCTAGAGCTGTGTCTTGAATTCTACACTCAGTAGATTAGTAGTTTGACCTTAAAGAATCATTAATGACCTCGGTATTACAAAACTACTGCTTTAGAAATTATTTATTTTTAGAATTTCTTTCTTTCTTTGGCTGCTCTGGTCTTAGCTGTGGCTTGTAGAATCTTTGATCTTTGTTGTGGTATGTGGGATCCAGTTCCCCAACCAGGGATCAAACCCCAGCCCCTGCATTGGGATTGCAAAGTCCCAGCTACTGGACCACCAGGGAAGTCCCTAGAAATCACTTCTTTTGACTAGGATTCTCCTCCTCTCACCCACTACCTTATGGGCCTACTAGACTCCTGTTCATTTTTGAGGCCCAGCTCAGATGGCACCTCTTGGATGAAGCCTTCCTTCATGCATGCACGCACAACTGTGTGTTAGTAACCTTGGTACCTACATTGTACTTGTTCTTGGTACCTATCCCTACTCAGAATCAGCCACACCTTCCTTTTTTTCCCATAAAGAACACATTTAGAGTCAATTAAAACACTCCTCCTATGACTTCCCAGGTGGCACTAGTGGTAAAGAAGCTACTTACAAGTCAGGAGATGCAAGACACCTGGGTTCAATCCCTGGGTTGGGAAGATCCCCTGCAGGAGGAAAGGACAACCCACACTAGTATTCTTGCCTGGGAAATCCCATGGACAGAAGAGCTGGGCAGCTACAGTCCATGGGGTCACAAAGAGCTGGACACAACTGAGCACACAAAACACTCCAAGGGCTCAGTTATAATTATGTCTCTCTTCACCCTTTGATGTTAAGCTTACCCACTGAAGCTTCAAAGTCTACTGATATTCCCTGCTATGTAATTTATGCTGAATCATTGCGTGCTAAACACTTGTGCATTTGTGCAATGTCATGACCTACATGTTTCTTACCTCATCTTCCTGCTAAAAATATAATTATACTTTTTGTAAACCAAACTCATCCTTTCTTCCCAAATTTGTTTCTCCTCTTGCTAATGACATCCCCGGTCTTAGTTATCCAGGGCTTAAAATTAAATCTATCTTGGGACTTCCCTGGTAGTCCCGTGGCTAAGACATCACTCCTAGTGCAGGAGGCCTGGGTTCAATCCCTAGTTGAGGAACTCAATCCCACATGCTGCAACTAAGACCCAGCACAACCAAATAAATAGATAGATAAAATTTTTAAAAATTGAATCTGCACTGTGGTTCAGAGGATAGAACTGGTGTCATACAGAGGGGGAGCCAAGGCTCAGGGTAAGACCCTGGGTACATTATGACAGTCTCCCTCTCTCTGGAGATGAAGCTTCTCACTTGTGACACGGCCAGGTGCAGCCCAGGGTTACCATGCTGCTACTGCTAAGTCACTTCAGTCGTGTCTGACTCTGTGCGATCCCATGTGTGGCAGTCCACCAGGCTCCCCTGTCCCTGGGATTCTCCAGGCAAGAACACTGGAGTGGGTTGCCGTTTCCTTCCCCAATGCATGAAAGTGAAAAGTAAAAGTGAAGTCACTCAGTTGTGTCCGACCCTCAGCGACTCGTTGGACTGCAGCCCTCCAGGCTCCTCCATCCATGGGATTTTCCAGGCAAAAGTACTGGAGTGGGGTGCCATTGCCTTCTCTGCAGGGTTACCATGGGCCTTCTATAAACCTTGGGTTTTGAATGCACAGCTGACCTTCTACAAATGATTCCTGTTATTTTTTGTTAGGTTCATTCTAACATTTCTGGTGGTGGTGGTTGTTGTTCAGTTGCTAAGTCATGTCTGTCTCTTTGTAACCCCATGGACTGTAGCACACCAGGCTTCTCTGTCCTTCACCATCTCCTAGAGCTTGCTCAAACTCATACCCATTGAGTTGGTGATGCCATCCAACCATCTCATCCTCTTCTGCCCTCTTCTCCTGACTTCAATCTTCCCCAGCATCAGGGTCTTTTCTAACAAGTCAGTTCTTTGCATCAGGTGGCCAAAGTACTGGAGCTTCGGCTTCAGCAGCAGTCCTTCCAATGAATATTCAGGGTTGATTTCCTTTAGGATTGACTGGTTTGATCTCCTTGCAGTCAAGGGACTCTCAAGAGTCTTCTCCAGCACCACAGTTGGAGACCATCAATTCTTGGGCACTCAGCCTTCTTGATGGTCCAACTCTCAGATCCATACACAACTACTGGAAAAATCATAGCTTTGACTATACAGACCTTTGTTGCAAAGTGGTATCTCTGCTTTTTAATATGCCATCTATGTTTGTCATAACATTTCTGGTAGCATGACCTTTAGCAAATTTTTTAGTAAAATTCATTTTCTCTTTAACCTTTATTGGTTTAGGATTACACTGCCTGATACCCTGATCCTAACACAAGGCATCCTGGAACATTGTGTGAGAGCCAGTGCCTTCAGGGGACATACAGTCTCTCTGTAATACTCCAGGTGTATATGTTATACTAAGCTGTATAGCTAAAAATTAGTTTATAATTAAGTGATAATGCTTAATTGGATGTGACTCTCTTGGGGGGCTTCCCAAGTGGCTCTGTGGTAAAGAATCCACCTGCAGTGCAGACACACAGGTTCAATCCCCCACTCAGGAAGATCCCCTGAAGAAGGAAAGGGCAACCCACTCCAGTATTCTTACCTGAGAAACTCCATGGACAGAGGAGCCTAGGGGGCTACAGTCCATGGGGTCGCAAAGAGTCAGACACGATTGAGCGACTGAGCACAAACACAGATGACTCTTTTTTAAAAACCATGTGTTCTGTCTATAGAGGGAAAATATTTGTCTTTATACTTTCAGACGTTTTGGGAAACCCCCGTATACTTGAGCCTACAGTACCTTAAATGCATCTAAACATTTTGTGTAGCCTTTGGCTTTTAATAACTCAATGAACGATATTATTCAATCAAGCATTTTTTAAGAAGCAAGAATTTTTTCTTTCCATTTATAATCAGAAGTATTCAGATGGCTGTTCCTTTAGTGTCTGTGTTCTCTTACTCTTCCTGCATAACACAAATTCCTATTCATATTCCAATCTATGTTCCTAAAATTCATTGGTTCCTAAATACCTATTTTCCTGTGTCAGGTCTTTAAATCTGTTCTGGAATATTTTAATTTTCAGTTTAATTTAGCTTTTTTATAAACTTGTGTTATTTTTAAAAAAATAATTATAAATTCTATGTATGAAATAAAATTATTTTATCAATGTTCATATTCTCACACAACCTGGTGTAATTCTGCCCCTTTTTTCTCATCACTGTATAAGAGTAATAAATTTACAAGAAACAAAGCTGAATAAGCCTGTACGAGCCCTGTTCCATAGACTAACTGAACAAATGCTTTTTGATTTCAAATTATTAAAATGCTAGTTTGAGAATAATGTTGATTCTTTTCTTTGAAGAAAAGTCAATGAATGAAATATACATGTAATTAATCTCTCTGACTGTCTACACCTTAAGTATATACATTTGTTTAAAGCATACTACATTATGTTAGGCCTTACAAAATTCCATCTATCTTTACAAATATCTGTATAGTCATTGATGTTGTAGGATGTATACTGTGTCTTACAACCCACCTTCTTTGAAGAGATATCATCTCTGACTGAAACATCATTATGGCTATTGTTTCTTTTTGCACCTCTTTAAGAACTAAGCCACTAAGACTATGTATAAAAATTTCGAAGAGAAATACAAAAACACATAGTAAGTTTCATAGGAAACTTATCAGACTTAACATGGTAATAAATGAGGTTAAAAAAATAGGAAAATCTCAAACATAGCAACCAGCAAAACAGTGAAAACAGTGCCTCAATCTTTGTCCACCAGCTCCACCATATGGCACCGTGAGAATTTACAGTTTATCTTCAAGGAGAAAGAATTTCCCCAAATATTTAAAAATACTTATTCATGGTGAATTCAGTATCTCATAACAACAACAACAACAACAAAACTATTGAAAGTAGAGTAAGAAGCAACTTTTATCAATAACAAATGTATGTCCTTTTACTTTGTTCTAAGTTTAAGAAGTTATAAGAACATAGTATTATCATCCCCCAGGAAAATGGAGCTAAGGTAAACTAACTTTGCATCTTAAACCTAAACTTTTGTCGTCTGCTTTGCAATATTATTTTACCATTTACAATGTTGGATTGAAAGTTCGTGGTTGGTTTTATTTTATCCAATATCTATTTCAGGCACTAGATTTGTAGCTCCATGAAAATCACATCACTTCATAAAATATAAGAAGACAGAAAAACATATGGTCATCCTTTGTAAATCTAAGAAGGCTTTAAAATTAAATGAACTATTTCTTCAATTTAACTTTCCGATCTCCTCTCACACTGATCTGTGTCCTTAAGTTGGAGCATACAAGTATACTTTTAAAAAATAAATTCCACAAAAGTCTGCTGTGAGAATCAGGCTTTTGAATGTCCATCATGGGGAGGAGTCAGATAACAAAGGTGGGGCAAGAGAACAGTGTGGGCACCACAGGGCAGCTCTTAGTTCTTAGTGTCTTCTGGATGACTCAGTTCCATCTACAAATGCTGTCCTTGGACTTGCCTGCCTCAGGTGCCTGCCCTGAGCTAATCAGCTGACCCAGGGACGACTCAGTCACATCTGTTCACAGTCATTGAAGAAGGTGGTTCCTAGGCAACCATCAGGTGTAGACAACACCTGTGTGGTCCCGTAACCAACACCACCAAGATGGTTCTAAAGGCAGTTGGACCACTGAAAGGAGGAGATGGCTTCCAACCCCACTTTATCCAGATGAATGACTTAACCAGTCAAATACAAATAGTGTTGCTAACTAGGTAATTCAATATTTCCAGCCCAATAGATTTAAGTCCAAATTATATTTGTAGAGTTCAGACTACAAATTGTATACATTCGGAGAATTACAAACTTCCCTCTCTCTATGTGAATTTGGGCAGATTACAGGAAGATCAGCTAAATGAAGCAGTTTGGAGCATAAAGCATATGGTCCTCTCCTGTTAG
Source organism: Bos mutus (assembly GCF_027580195.1). Lineage (NCBI taxonomy): Eukaryota > Metazoa > Chordata > Mammalia > Artiodactyla > Bovidae > Bos > Bos mutus. The sequence goes on along the minus strand of NC_091628.1, from coordinate 34,639,213 downwards.
GTGTTAAAGGAGGTCATGGGAATTATGACCACGCTCTGGACTGCATGGATTTTCACAGCTGTACCCACAAAGGCACTACTACTGCCACCAATGAGCTTGCAGGTGACAGGGGCTCTCTGACCTTGACTCTTAAGGTCGTGTCTGCAGGCAGGGACCCATGTGCTAAAGTGGGACACATCTGCATGGGGGCACTTCTCAAATATCTTTCATTTACTGAGGACAGTTTTTCAATAACAAAATAATTCCTCTGCCATTTCTGCGGCACTTATCAGGCCCACATCCTCTTTACATGCACTAGCATATTTTAGTGCACATACAACAATCCTGTATGTATTATTTTTTATTATTATTTATTATTCTCTTGCAGAGAAGGCGATGGCACCCCACTCCAGTACTCTTGCCTGGAAAATCCCATGGACGGAGGAGCCTGGTGGAGGAGCAGTCCATGAAGAGTCGGACACGACTGAGCGACTTCACTTTCACTTTTCACTTTCATGCATTAGAGAAGGAAATGGCAACCCACTCCAGTGTTCTTGCCTGGAGAATCCCAGGGACAGGGGAGCCTGGTGGCTGCCGTCTATGCGGTCGCACAGAGTCAGACACGACTGAAGCGACTTAGCAGCAGCAACAGCATTATTCTCTTAGGCTTCCCTTGTGACTCAACTGGTAAAGAATCCACCTTCAATGCAGAAGACCCTGGTTCGATCCCTGGGTTGGGAAGATCACCTGGAGAAGGGAAAGGCTGCCCAATCCAGGATTCTGGCCTGGAGAATTCCATGGACTGTGTAGTTCACGGGGTTGCAAAGAGTTGGACATGACTAAGTGACTTTCACTTTCACTATTATCCTCTTAAACAACGAGAAGGGTTTTTCTGGTGGCTCAGAAGGTAAAGAATCTGCCAGCCAATACAGGAGACTAGAGTTAGATCCCTGGGTCAGGAAGATCCCCTGGAGAAGGGAATGGCAACTTACTCCAGTATTCTTGCCTGGAGAATCCCACGGACAGAGGAGCCTGGTGGGCTACAGTCCATGGGGTCGCAAAGAGTCAGAAATGACTCAGCAACTAACACTTAACTAAACATCAAGAAACCAAAAATTGCAATCCCAAGATCCCACATCTAGGAATGATTTAAATTCAATCTACTTTGGAGCCCGCCCAAAGACAAATTTCCCTACAAAAGCATATTTAAGGCCTATGCAGTCAGTTGTATTTAACTTTTTGCAGTGCTGTGGACTGTAGTCCGCCAGGCTCCTCTGTCCATGGAATTCTCCAGGCAAGAATACTGGAGTGGGTTGCCATTTCCTTCTCCAGAGGATCTTCCCGACCCAGAGGTCGAACCCAGGTCTCCTGTATTGACAGGAGGATTCTTTACCAGCTAAGCCACTGCGGAAGCCCGTGAGAGATAAATTATCCTTTTCACAATCTTACTAAAAAGTATAGACAGTGTATAGATTCAATTGCAATATAATTCATATTGAAGGAGCAGATTTGTGCCTTGTTCTGTGTCAAACTCTAGGCCTAGAAAATAGAGTATTTCTCGTACTCCAGGATCCTAATGAGCTGACGTCAGCAACCACAGAATCTCACCTGACAAGTCGCACTGAAACCACTTCTAGTTACTGTCTGATAATAACACTAATCCTGCATTGAACACCTACCATAAATCAGTTGGTTTTCCTACGTTATCTTATTTAATCTTCCCAATACTGTCAGTTTAGTATTATCATCCTCCCTTTACAGGGGAAGACGTGGTGTCCTAAACTAGGTCCTGGTAAAGCTGGTTTTCAAATCCATTTTAGGGGGGAGGTTGTTTCATGTTGTTTCAATTTTGAGGCTTATATTTCTTCCATTACAACACACAACACCTCTGGAACATCAATCTACTTTAATGTGCTTAATCTCATTTCCCTAGATATGCAGTGGGCTGAAGCTCACGCCCATAGTCCGATGAAACGCATTTTCTCTGGAAGGGCTTTTATCGGCGGGTGTCGTGGGCACCGAGGCTGACTCATCTAAACTATATTTGGTAGATCCTTTAAGTTGCTTACATCACAACACAGAGAGGCTACATGCTCTGCAAATGAGCGGCTTTCCAACTGAAGAATTTTATAATCCATCGATAATAATCTCTGCAGAATCACATAACAACTTCTGACTTTTCCATCAGAAATGTCCCTCCATCAACATTCTGTGCCACCAATCCAGGAATATTCCCAGAATACACTTTAAGGATGAACTGCAAAATCAGAGAGTTGGTTGAGAACTATGTGTGGGGGGGTAGGGGGTGTGTGGGCATGTCACAGTTTTTTTTTCCAGTATTTTGAGTTTTTTTAGAAATCTTTGAGTATGCTTCTTTGAAAAGACCTCTGGGTTGTCCATGCCAAGACATGAGTATTTCTAACTTGAACCAAAGTTAACTATTGACCCACATGCTGTCTCCGGAAAACCCAGGCACTGAATCACCACCAGTTACCTGCTTTCAGCATCTTTCCTCTTGCCCACATCAGCTCAAAACTTCCCAGATATTCCTACATTCATACAACTTTTCATTTTCTCAGACATCATCATTTGGTCACCAACTTTTCAATCTTTACAGTTCATCTAAGTGTTCTACTTTTGGAGAAGCACTTCATCATAGAAGGACTTTCATTTTTTCCTGCTTATAATTTAACTCTTACTTTACTTTGTATTTTTATTTGACAAACTCTTTTATTTTTAAAACATCAGTCCTTGAAATGACTCTGACAGTGTCCTGCTCTCTCCCATCCTAATGTGTGTATTCCAGAGGCAGAAACTCTGTGCTAAAGACAGCAACAGCTGTCCAGTAGCAGCAGCCACTGTACAGACACAGCGTCCATGCCGTGCGTGCCACACTTGTCCCAGACGTGAGTGCTTCTCTGGTCTGGAAAGAGTCATCTGACACTACTTTTGAAGTCCTCCCACAGTACAGATGTGCATTCCCTTCAAAGTTCCCCAGCCCGTTATAAAAATGTTCAACTCAGTGATTCTCCAGGCAGGTCCTCAACTCAGCACAGCCTTAGTTCTACAAGGGAGGTTATCTTATCTAAGAATTACACTTAAGTTAGGCTGAGATGATCTTTCTTAAACAAGCTCTGTTAGCTAATACTTCATACATTATGACATTCAGGCACTAACTCTTCATTTCCCTAGGATGTGTTCTGAAGTATTTTTCTCGTGGGTTTTTTCCTATTTAAGGAAGATTCGAGCATCCTTTCCTTATGAATCCTATAGATAATAGTTAATATTTTGAAATAATGTGTTCCCATAAAGGGACATAAAATGTTAAGAATAGAAAACTGAAGAATATATATGTGTACACACACAAGGAATATGGAAAGAACAGACAAGAGTAAAACTCAAAAGCTATAGATTTCAAGTATGTGACAACTGAAAATTGTAGATACCATATAAAGTAAGTTTTGTTGGAAATTTTCCTCCCACATTTGTAAATACTTGTTATAATGTTATTTAAGGAAAACTTGAGTTGCAGAAAGCATGTTACACTGCATTTCAAATTTTAATATCTAGGTGCTGAAATAGTAGAGCCTTAGAAGTAACAGACAGCAGGGGGAATTGGTGCCATTTTCAGGACAATAATACAATTTCTAGCAGAATTCACCTAAGCCTGTGGAGATGGGGAGGGAGACCTCCAGTCTGCGATCTCATTTTAATCACCTCCCCACCCCCACTGCCCGCACCCCCACCCCGCGCCCCAGGCTCCTGGCCAGAGGATGGTCTCAGGACAGCACAGCAAAGGCTCAGAAAGGTGTTTTCCAATAATGGACTTAGGCACAAAATTCTGGGAACAAATCACCACCACCAGACTTAGTTCATTGTTCCACTTTCAGGATATACGATCTTTCTTAGAATTTCAGCCTATATCACAGTTGACATGCGTTCAGGCAAAATTCACAAGACAATCGTTAGTCTGCCATGAAAGGTTTTGTTCAGACCCTCCTAAATTCTCCCAACCAACCTCTTCAAAGCCAGGCTGGGTTATTCTCATCTTACAAAGCAGCTGAATCTGCAGCATCTTTACACCTGCCTCCCCCAGAACCCTGAACTCCTCAAGCCTCCTCCCTTTTAAAAATCAAACTTCCCCTTTCACCCAGTTTTATTCTCCTTAGCGGGCACACTGAGACACACGCCTGAATCGTTAGCAGTCTGTCAGCACACCTCTGAACGCTGTTTAATCCACTAAGGCTTGATGAGGTGATTCAGAGAAAGTGCATAAACAGTGCCACAACCAGACGTGAAGGGTTGGTATCACCTGGACCTACTACCTTTCTGAGATTACACAGATTTATTTTCCTCCCTGTTTGATTTCTTTGTTCTGTCTGTAATGTTACAGTGATACCAAACCTACACTCCAGATGAAGTTTAATTTTCACATTTTGTGAATTTCACCGAAGCTAAATACATCTAATATCCTCCCCTAATTTTTGTACACTGGAATTAATTTGAAAAAAGGGAAATGATTAAAATGAATGAGTGTTGCATGCTCCGTCATGTCTGACTCTTTGCGACCCCATGGACTGTAGCCCACCAGTCTCCTCTGTCCATGAGATTCTCCAGACAAGAACAGTGGAGTGGGTTGCCATTTCCTTCTCCAGGGGATCTTCCCAACCCAGGGATCAAACCCAGGTCTCCTGCATTGCAGGCAGATTCTTTACCACTGAGCCACCTGGGGAAGAGTTAAAATCAATACACTAATATCCAGAGATAACAATTAAATTCTTCATAATATTTTCACTATTTTGTCTATATACTTATTTATACCCAAATTAGCATATGGGCACTTGGTGATGTGCTTGTTAACTAATAAGTTAATAATTTTTACAACTAATGGACAACTGTGCATGATAAAACATTAAAAACAAAATGACAAAAAATGTTATTCTTAAGAGTTGCATAATAATTTTTGGATGTACTATGAATTCTTTGTCCATTCCTTTGAAAACCATTCTATGATTACAAACTGTTGAACTATTATATTGCCATTTTTGTACTTGGATCCAGATCAGATCTCTGATCATGACCTTGGATTCTGAAATGTGGAAATGTGGGCTTAAAATTAAAAACATTTTAAAACTTTTGAAACACCAAAGCCAGTGTTTTTCCTCCAATGTGTTTCTCTAGAGAGGTTTTATCAGACTTACCAGTCACAGTAACTCTACACCTCCTGACACAAATTAGTCATATCTTAATTGTTTCTTATTCTACATTCTATGAATGTAACTTGTGTTCTATTTATTACAAATCTATTGCACATTTTATTTGATTTTATATTGATTTGCAATTTGTTTTAAATTAGTTAACTGACCTTAGCTGATTTTTATTAGTCCTTTAATGTAGGTATTTGTTTGTTTACCAAACCTTATTATATATTACAGCAATTAATACTTTATATGGCATTTATAAAGCAAATTGTTTTCTTGCTATAACAGTTTCATTCTTTTGACTTCAGTGTGTTAAATATATTTTATTGATATTTTCCTCTGTGACTTCAATTCTTTTCAAAATATTGATAATTTAGTGTTTTACTTTGTGTTTTGGTATATGATGTGAGATGAGAACAAAAATTGAGTTTTTCCATTCCCAGTGCCATTAATCAAACCATCCATTCTCCTCTGGAGTGTTTATGTATTTTCCTGGTCACATACAGACAGGAGAGAGGGGCTTCCTTTCCACCTGCTTGAGCCAGCAACAGGGCCATGATGCTTAAATCTAAGCATTAGTTTATCCCTGAATGGGCTCAACTTCCCACATTATTATTCTTCTTTATTCTCCCCATTCATTCTATTTTTTCTAAATGATATTTCTTCACTCTTATTAAGTCCTTCCCCTCAGCATCCTCACAAAACTTATTTCCTTTATCCTATGGTTAATAATTATACTAATACTCTATGAATTTAAGTTAATTTGGGAAAAAGTGAGATCTTTAACACAGTTCATTTACTTATTCAAGATCATGGCACATTTCTGTATTCCTTAAAATTCACTTTTAAGTTTATTTTTAAGTTTCCTGGTTTCTTTGTCTTGTATTTTTAACACGATTCTCTTTAGGGCTATTCTTAATAGCACTTTTGGATTTTATTTTCCTGATTGTTCTAGTTTTTATTTGCTATCATAATCTTCTCCCATCTCTATCCCAGCAAACTTACAGAGGCTACATAAGAACACTTTTAGTTGTATACTGGCATTTGCTCCCTTTACTGAATACTCATATTTAATTTTAGGTTTTTATTCAATTGATTCTCTTGCACTTATTAAGCATGCAATTATGTGAGTTCAAGTAATGGCAAGGTTGTCTGCTTTGCAAGAATTATATCTCCTTTTTCTATTTCATGCCTAATCTGTTGCATTGACCAAAATGTCCAGAACAATGATAATTAGTTGTGATATGTTTATAAAAATATACATCAATAGAAATTTTGACTGTATCTCTTTGTTATATGTGCTTTGCTGTTTTATACCACAATAATACAAAGGATTATGAGAGACTACTATAAACAATAAAATAAAAAAACTAGATAACCTAGAAGAATGGTTAAATTCCTAGAAACCTACAACCTACCAAGAATGAATCAGGAATAAATAGAAAGTCTGAATAGACCAATAATAAGTAAGAAGATTGAATCAATAATCGAAAACTTCCCAACAAAGAAAAAGCCCAGAACCAGATGGTTTCACTGGTAAATTCTGACAAACATTAAAATAGAATTAATGTCAACCCTTCTCAAACTCTTCCAAATAATTGAAGAGGCAGAAATTCCTTTTATGAATTGGGATTATCCAGATGCCAAAGTCAGATAAGGACACTAGGAAAAAATAAAATCATAAATCTATACCCTTGATGAATACAGATATAAAAATATTCAATAAAATATTAAGAAACTGCATTCAACAGCACATTAAAAGGATCATACACCAAGATCAAGTGAGATTTATCTCTGGAATGCAAGGATGATCCATATACACAAATCAATCAGTGTGCTACACTACATTAATTTAATAAGATAAAAATCATAAGATTATCTCAATAGATGCAGAAAAAGCATTTGGCACAAACAAACATCCTTTCATGGCAAAAAACAAAAACAAAAAACAAAACACTCAACAAATCTGGTATAGAAAAAATATACCTCAACATAATAAAGATTAAACATGACAAACTCATAGCCAACACCATATTCAATGGTATGAAGGTCATACTCAATCTTTTCTCTAAGATCAGAAACAAGACAAGTGGCCCACTGTTACCACTTGTATTAAACACAGTCCTTACAGTTCTAGCCACAGCAATTAGGCAAGAAAAGAAACAAAAGGCATTCAAACTGGTAAGGAAAAAGTAAAATTATCTTTGTTCACAAATGATATGATGATATATATAGAAAATCCCCACAAAAAGAAAAAAATGTTACAGATAATCAATGAATTTAGTGAAGCTGCAGGATACAACATACAGAAATCAGTTACATTTATTATACATTAACAATCAATTATCTGAAAAAAAAATAAAGAATACAATCTCATTCACAATAGTACCAAAAACAATAAAACACTTAGGAATAAATTTAACCAAAAAGGTAAAGATCTTTACACTAAAACTATAAAACTTTGATGAAAGAAATTAAAGAAGATACAAGTGGAAGGAAATCTCATGTTCATGAATTAGCTGAACTAATATTTTTAAAACGTCCATATTACCCAACACCATCAATAGATTCAGTGTAATCTCTTTCAAAATTCCAAGGGTGTTTCTTGGAATAGAAAAAATTGAAAAAAAAAGTCCTAAAATTTGCATGCAGCAATGAAACCCCTGAATGACCAAAACAATCCTGAAAGAGAAGACAAATCTGTTAGCATCACACTTTCTGATTTCAAACTATACTACAAAGCTACAGTAATCAAAACAGCATTTTATTACTTTTAATCACTGATTTATAATTTATTGGTTTATATTTTGGTATGAAACTTCAAGCACATTTTAATTTGACTTACAGTTTTAATCAACATACAAGGATTCTCATTTTGCTACTTACTGAACTGTTTGAATTATTAAATCTACTTTTAATATCCCTCTTCTTTACTTGTTCTCATTTAATACTGTATGAAATATCATATGAAATATCTTCTTGACTTTCATTTTACCACTGACTTTGACAAAGCCGCTAATAACCCGAAATCGATGACACCTGAAGAGTGGGGCTTGGGCACAAGGGTGGGTGGATCCTGTGTTACCCTTTCATATAGGTATTACTCTGATTTTTTTTAATTGTTAAAGTAATTAAATTAAATAGGGAAAAGGAATTAACAAAGTCACAATGAGACTTTGCCATCTGCATTGGACTTCGACTATGTCACTTTCTAGTGTTTTCCCAAGACAGGAAAAACTCTACCTTCAGATTCGTATCTGTATGATCTATCATTGATGCCTAGCATCTCAGAGATGTTAAATAAATGCTTTGAATTAAATACATAAATCCATTAATATGAAATGAACCTTCTTTTTACAGAAAGTAAGAGAGTATAAATCATAGGACAATAAAGAAGTATTAACAATACAGTGAATGGTTATCCAGACAAAAGAGTTCACCCTAAAGCCAGATCTTGTTTAAAAATCCACCTTACTACTTTGTGGAAGATTTCTAAACTTCTAATATTTGAATTTTTTCAAGCTTAAATGGTGATTATAACAGTTCACTCACACAGTTGCTATGAAGCTGAATAGAAATTACCCATATCACAGTTTGTGGATTCAGTAAATATCAGCTTCCCTTTTCAGACCAGTGATAAATGGTATAGCAGCTTTAGTGAAAAAAATGTGCCTGGATTTATATGTCCTGATGAATTAATTTATGGAAAGGAATGAGAGAATAAACTGAGGGACATGATACAGCAAATACACTGCAAAATCAATGTTAAATTTTAAAGCGAATATGTCAGGCCAACACACAGAGACAGACATGTAAATACTTCCACTAATTCTTCAGAAACTCTGGTTCCAGACACAACAATATCTCAGACTTTAACAGGAGAGTTTCATACCTGGAAATCTTTTTCTATGTTTGTACCAAAGACAGGGCTTCCTTCAGATGACCTTGGACCTTCAGAATCAGCCTGAATCAAAGACAGAATTAAAGAAGAAACAAAAGAACCAGAACTGAAACTCAGATATTTTAAAAACCAAGACTTGTTTTTACAAAGTTGAGTTTCCCAATTTCACAAGTCTGACTCTGTGCATTACACCTCCATGTTAGCTTCTCTGGTGCTAGAGGTATTTCAGGATTCAAAGAGAGTCCTAGACATGATGCATACTTCTATTGGGATTAAAAAAAAATCAAAATTCCTTAAAGTTATCTCTTATCAATTACAACTCAAGTGTTGACTACAAAGGGCAACAATTTCCCATTCAAGACTGCCTAACTCCTTTAACGAATTCATCCAATCTAAGTTAACTTCACAAAGGTCTTTAGCACCACAAGAGGGCATCCCCTCCTCCAAACCCTACCCCCAAACTCTGAAAGGCACATATATGATCTGGACAATACACAAAGGAACAAGAGGGGATTCAGAAACAAATGGCTGTTGTGATGGGAGCTCTGAGGTCCCTGATCCTGGCTGAGAGTCCAGGAAGAAGGCATCCACCAGCGGACACCCACAAGAGAGCATTGTGCCTGCAGAAGACAGCACTTTGTGTACAAGGGGGAAATCAAATGCATTGTAGACATTGCTCAATTTCCCATAACACAAATGTTATAAAACAGGGAACAGCTGAATGAGATGGCAGTTGATACAGCAGACAAGTGCAGAGCATGAAGTCTAGTTACAGTCAACAGTTAATCAAATTCAACGCAGTTTTTATCATCCTTGGCCTTTGACTCTCCGACACTGACATTCCCCACACTCTATTTAGGGAGTTTTGACTTGGATGGAATCTCTGAATTGTAGTCACATTTAGCTGAAAACAGCAGGGAGTGGGGGCAATTTAATCATTTTTAGTGAAGATGGGGAAGGAAAGCATGAGAAAACCCTCTTGTTTTCCCAGTGTGGTTTAATTAGCATCTTTCTGAGTCACTTCTTAGCTGTGACAAAAAACCTGAGCTTTGTGGCTGGAGGAAGGGGTATTTTCACAGGTGTGTGGGTGGGGAAGGGGCTGGAGCAGGGATGGGGAGGGGAGAAAGCAGAAAGTGGAGGTAGGAAGAGGCCCCGTTTGCCTGTTGCTTTCTTGACCTACATAGATTTCCCTTTTGGGGACTGAATGAGGACACACAACTACCTGCTCTGAAAGTTGCACAAAAGAGCATCTGTTCTATTCTAAAGGTGAGAAAAATCTTTGTGCAGGAATAAATATAGCAGCAGTATGAATGTCTATATTTATTCACATCCGAGTGAAAAGGAGCTTTTCAAAGCCAACGAGAATATTTTCTATGAGTGACCTTCACGTGCCTAAAAATAATTTCACTATCATGCACACACTTCATGTCTTCTTTGAAGCAGGGAGGAGAAAAATTTCTTTTTTCCGAAATCTGTATCATGACTAATTTGGAGATAACACAAGCCCCCAAAATCTCCAAAATAAAAGTAAATCTCCTATAAACACAAAGGAAATATTTTCCACTAGCTGTTTAATTGTTTATGTTATATCCCAAAGAAGTTGTGACTTGATTGAGAATTTAATGACATGAACAGAACAGTAGTTCTGTTTATGGGTGGCCAAAAATAAATGCTTTAAACTGGTTCAGGTTGGTCACCTGGACATGAAAATTGCAATTCCCCTGCCAGATGGTTGTAGGAGGAGATCTTGCCAGAATCTCTACCATAGAGGGAGGGGGTTCCAGTCTTCCAGCAGCCCCCCACCTGCTCTTACATCCCTGGGTGATTTCAAGTATGGCCACCCAGCAGCCTCAAAACTGCAGGGACCCTGAAGCTTGCTCCCCTCCCCACAAATAAAAACAAAACAAAGCAAACCAAAGAAGCTGAGTGCATTGAAGATCTTCAGATCATTTCATGTGTAATCATATGAATCATTTCATAGGTATTTTCAGAATCATATCATTTCCTATTATTTCCCTAGTGTTGGTACTTCTATTTCTCTCAACAAGTATTAACTGAGTATTGGGGTAGCAAGATGTCCTTCTAGGCTCCTGGGAGACTGCAGGGAACAAAATTCAGAACACCCCTGCCCACTGGAGCTTCTAGTAGAGAGAGAGACAGACGATACCAGTACACATAGGAACATTACATGGAAGAATGTTAGGTGGAAGTGAGTGATAACAATTCAGGGTAATGGGGAGAGATTGTGGGGTGGAAAGGCTGATATCCTATGTAGGAAGGTCAAAGAGGCCACTCAGAAAAGGGGACGTGAAGTGAGGGTCTAAAGGAAGTAGGGGCAGGAGCCATGGTGACGCTGGGGGAAGAACATCTTTGGCTGCCCAAGCCTGCAGTGAGGTGGGAGAGGGGGAGCATAGATGTGGGACTCAGGACAGCTGGCGGGGAGGGGAAGTCAGGCCCAGGCCACAAAAGCCTTGACCCCTGTGCTGAGGGACACGCAGAGCCACTGGAAGTGTTTAGCAGAGCAGTGGCAGAACTCTCTCCATCTCAGTAGGACTGCTCTGGCCATTACGAGGTCTTGACAAGCATCCAGGTAAGGGATGAGGAAGTCATAGTGGTGATGAGACCTGGTCAGGGTTTTGAGGGGTTGGGGGTATATTTTGAAAGAAGAGTCTAAGGGATTTGCTGGTAGGTCAGAGATGGCATGAGAGGAAAAGAGGCCTAGAGGCCATGATTGCCAGGTAGAAGAATAAGAAAGACAGTGGGAGGAACAGAAATGCAGGAGAGGTGCTGAGAAGGCAGCAGAGGTAAGACACAGATGGGGCTGGAGGGAGGAGTCTGAACTGAAAATATGTGCTCGTGAATGACTAGCTCATAGGAAAGGGTGATGGCCTTGGGATAAAACGCAGTTACCCAGGGAGTAAATGCAGACCACATGGAGAGGAGGGAGGCTTTGAACAGGATGTGCTGCCATGCTGGGATTCGAGATATAGAGGGGGCAGCAGAGGAGCCTGAGAAGAGCCCTTGTGAGGAAGAGCAGACAGGAGTTGGGGTCCTGGGGGACAGCTGGACAAATTGCTAAAGGGAAAGCAAGGGTTTCTCAACCAGATGCTATTGATGGAATGAATAAAGATGACAACAGGCCATTAGACTGGGTAACACAAACCAAAGTAGTTAAAGGATTTTCCTGGTGGCTCAGACAGTAAAGAATCCACCTGCAAAGCAGAAAACCTAGGTTCAATCCCTGGGTTGGGAAGATCCCCTGGAGAAGGGAATGGCTACCCACTCCAGTATTCTGTCCTAGAGAATTCCATGGACAGAGGAGCCCAGCAGGCTACAGTCCAGAGGGTCACAAAGAGTCGGACACAACTGAGTGACTTTAACTTTCACTTTTCTTTCATTAAAGTAAAAGTCTATGAACATTTCTACTCCCTGTGTATATGAAAAAGTACACATGTCAGTGGATCATAATTTAAGCAAGTGGACAGAACCTAGCAGCTCTGACTCAGTCCCAGGTCAACATCCCTGAGGGGCCCCAAAGTGCAGGCAGCAATGAAACCCCAGCCCACCAGCCACTCTTGAGGGTCAGGAGAGACAGTGGAAATGTCAAGTGACTATATTCTTTGCAGTGAAGGTACAGTCTGGGGGCCACTTCACAAGGTCGTTCATTTTTCCCCAGGAGCCTCTTAGCATCCTTCAGGTGGGAAAGCCTTCCAGGGACAAGGCTGAGTTTCCCACAATGACCTCCAGCCTCAACACAGAATGAGACCCTGAGCCCCAGAAAAATGGCACTTGCATGATATACCTCCAGAAAGGAGTGATGGTGGTCCCCATCTGCATGAAGCTTGCTGTTGGGGTTGTGAGGGGACAGCGGGGCAAACACACAAACAGGGGAGACACTCAGCTTTGCTGTGCAGAGCAAGCACAGTTCTGTGCAGAGTCAGCAAGTTCTGACTCCATTCACATGGTGTGCTTTCAGATCTGTAACACGAAACAGGAGAAAAGGCTGGAAAATGAGCCACTGCAGAGCCGCTCCACAAGTCCTGGCTCAGAACAATGCCTTTTGCTTCCCCAGGTCTGGGTGACACATCCTAACAGGGCCCTGTGGGGCTGCTGCACTCTTCAGGGGAAACTGAAGATGGGTTTAGAAATACACACAAACTACCAGACATTCCTCTAAATGTACGGCAACTACCATCATGTCATATTTTAATACAAAAGAAGCTCCGGCAGCATTTTCTGCTGACTCCACTGAACTGAAAGCTGTCTTCCACACAACCTCAGTTTCCAACCCGCCTAGGAGCAGAACCAACAAAACATACATGGCAGCCAGACTCCTACTTCCATCATGCAGGTAGCCAAGATCAACAGTCATGTGAGTTCAGACTTAGCAGGAACTGATACAGGTACTTGTTCTAGTCTCAAGCCTGAAGCACCTGGCTCTCCAATGCTTTCCTGAAGGAGCCCATGCTGGTTGTCAGACCACAGGGTCTCCTGTCCCTTCAGAAGGATCACAGCTAATTTAATGCTCTTTTGATGCCAGGCATCCTTAACCCAGGGCTTCCCTGATGGCTCAGTGGTAAAGGATCCACCTGCTAATGCAGGAGATGTGGGGTCCATCCTGGGTGGGAAAGATCCCCTGGATAAGGAAATAGCAACCCACTCCAGGATTCTTGCCAGGAGAATCCTATGGACAGAGGAGCCTGGAAGGCTACAGTTTATGGGGTCGCAAATAGTTGAATACAACTTAGTGACTAAACAACAACAAATCTTTAACATAGGAACCAGCCAACATGGTGCAGGCAAAACGTCTTCAGAAGAATTTCGTCTGAGAAAGAATTGCTTTGGGCCTTTGTCTTCCTCTTAAAATGACCCATGTCTCTGCCCTCCCGTGGCCTCCAGCTGTTTTTTTCTTGAGCTCAACCATATAAGCCACTGAGTCAAAACTAACTCTAAGGGGCTCAGAGCCCTCCTTCAGGGGCCGGTCTGGGATGATGAGAACTACTCTGGGACGATGATGCTGGAAGGCCAGGAAACCGTGTGTCTGCTCCTTAGAGAAGTCCCTTCTGATGAGTCTGCATGCAGAGACCCCTGTTTAGAACCACCTGAAACTGAACCTAAAATGATTGAAAATCATCTAATCTAGCAATGCTTATTGCTACTTTCAGGATGACTGCTTTTTTTAAAAGATTTTTTTGATGTGGACCATTTTTAGTCTTTATTGAATGAGTCACAATATTGCTTCTGTTTCATGATTTGGTTTTTTGTCCCTGGGGTACGTGAGATCTTAGTTCATTGACCAGGGATCAAACCCACATCCTGCATTGGAAGGCAAATTCCTTACCACTGGATTGCCAGGTAAGTCCCAGGATAACTGCTTTAAATGAAAAAATAAGAGCTTAATTTTTACTAAATATCTCAGGATCTCTAGCCATGTGTGTGTGTGTGTGTGTGTGTGTGTGTGTGTATGAATGTGTTCAGAGTTGAATTGGGAAAAGAAGAGTTAAGGTACCTTTTATTTTACTTTAAACCAATAATACCCTAGCTTTACATTGAGAAAACATTACTTACTCCTGAAGGCATAATATCAAAGAGTTTTGATATATGAATTCCTTTGTTGAGGAAGTCCATGCATGTAGGCTACACATATATTGTAGGATATTTGCTGCAGAGCTAAAGCTCACAATTCTTGTTCAGAAATTGCACTATGTGAGTGGTGCCCACAGACTCATGGCTCCAATCTCTGCCCCCATCCCCAGGCCGCATCCCTGGGAGTCTCTACATCTTCACATAGGAAAACTTGCCGTCAGATTGAGAGGCCATCTGGGTAATCTGGGATGATCTCATGCTGAGTCCCTTCATTGCATCTGCGAAGACTCGTTTTCCAAGCAAGTCACATTCACAGCTTCCGAGGGCTAAAAAGTGGACCATTCCACAGACTGCAGGGGGATAGGCTTTTGGCCGAAGGAGATAAACAAGGACAGTTTAGCACAGCTGTGCAATGATGCACAGAATTGCCCTGCGTGCAAAGAAATTGTGATATTCTCATTTCCTAAAACTAAACAGAACTTTCCCATGAGTTTCAACATGTGCCAGTGGAGGTATGAGGAGAGGAACTTTAACACAGAAATCCAAGGAGAAGAGGCAAGGAGAAAGGTATCTTACATCCTTGCCTTCCCACAGCTGTCTCCCTCAACACACCCAATGACAGAGGGAGGGCTAAGGCTTCCACCTCTCTTTATTCTGGAACAAACTTTCTCTCTGTCATATCATCCTCTCTACCAGGTGATATCTACTCTAACCTAAGAATCAAGTATTTTAGAACAAACCTAACCAAAGTGGAAAAAATACACACCCGAAATTATAAACCACCACTGAAAAAAATTGAATGAGAGACAAATAAATGGAATATGCATAGGTTGCTGCTGCTGCTGCTAAGTCACTTCAGTCGTGTCCGACTCTGTGCGACCCCATAGACGGAAGCCCACCAGGCTCCGCCGTCCTTGGGATTCTCCAGGCAAGAACACTGGAGTGGGTTGCCATTTCCTTCTCTAATGCATGAAAGTGAAAAGTGAAAGTGAAGTCGCTCAGTCGTGTCCAACTCTTCACAATCCCATGGACTGCAGCCTCCCAGGCTCCTCCATCCATGGGATTTTCCAGGCAAGAGTACTGGAGTGGGGTGCCATGGTTAGGATATTTAATATTGTGAAAATGGATATATTCTCCCCCAAAATTTATCTACTAATTCAATACATTTTATTTCAAAATCCCAGGAACCTAATTTTTTTTTTTAATGTTAACAGTTTAGTTCAGTCGTTCAGTTGTGTCTGACTCTTTGCGACCCCATGAATCGCAGCACGCCAGGCCTCCCTGTCCATTACCAACTCCTGGAGTTCACTCAAACTCATGTCCATCGACTCAGTGATGCCATCCAGCCATCTCATCCTCTGTCATCCCCTTCTCCTCCTGTCCCCAATCCCTCCCAGCATCAGGGTCTTTTCCAATGAGTCAACTCTTCGCATGAGGTGGCCAAAGTACTGGAGTTTCAGCTTCAGCATCAGTCCTTCCAATGAACACCCAGGACTGATCTCCTTCAGAATGGACTGGTTGGATCTCCTTGCAGTCCAAGGGACTCTCAAGAGTCGTCTCCAACACCACAGTTCAAAAGCATCAATTCTTCAGCGCTCAGCTTTCTTCACAGTCCAACTCTCACATCCATACATGACCACTGGAAAAACCATAGCCTTGACTAGACAGACCTTTGTTGGCAAGGTAATATCTCTGCTTTACTAAAATTCATATGGAAATGCTATAGAACCAGGAGAGCCCAAAACAGTCTTGAAAAAGAAAAACAATGTTGGAGAGCACACCATTCCTGGTTCCCAAACTTGTTATGAAACTACAGCATTTAGGATAGTGTGAGGTTGGCAAAATGACAGACATATAGTACAGTGACTATAATTCAAAGTCCAGCAATAATCCATTCCACTTATGATTAACTGGTTTTCAAAAGGATGCCAAGACAATTAAATAGAGAAAGATTAGTCCTTCCGATAAGTGGTGCTGGGGCAACTAGATCGCCAGCACGCAAAATAACGAAGTTGGACTTCATCACAACATAAACAAGAATTCACTCAAAACGAACCATAGACCCAAAGGGAAAAGGTCAGGTATAAAACTCTTAGATGAAAACATAATAAGACTTTGTGATCCTGGATTAGGAAATGGCTTCATGGTTATAACAGCAGAGGGCCATGCAACCAAAAGAAAGATAGGTAAATTATCTTTCATCAAAATTAAAAATACTTCTGAGCTATAAAAACTAAGAAAACTTTATGTTTAAAAGACTTATATCCAAGTCCCTTTTAAATATATACATACTTTGTGTGTGTGTGTGTGTGTGTGTGTGTATATATATATACACATATTTATATATATAACTTCTACAACTCACTAATAAAAAGATAAATAAACCAATTTTTAGAACAAGCAAAAGTAGAAATAAAACTTTCCTAGTTCCCAAATGACATGATTTTCTATTTCTGCGTAGGAAATCCCAAAGAATCATTAAAAAAAAAACCTCCTGGAATTAATAAGCAATTATAGTAAGAAGGTAAGATACAAGGTTAGTATACAAAAGCTGCTTTCTTTTATACATACCAGTACTGAAGAAGTGGAATTTCAAATTAATACCCCAATACCATTTACATTAGCACCAACACATTGAATACTGAAGTATAAATCTAACAAAATATGTGCAAGATTAATGTACATTAGAAAAGTACAAAACTCTGATGAAAGGCATCAAAGGTCTAAATAAATAGAGAGAGACTTCTTATTCATGGATAAGAAGACTCAATATTGTTACGCTATCAGTTCTTACCAACTTGATCTATAGATTCAATACAGTCACCATAAAAATCATAACTTTTGAACTATGGTGCTGGAGAAGACTCTTGAGAGACCTTTGGACTGCAAGGAGATCAAACTAGTGAATCCTAAAGGAAATCAACCCTGAATATTCATTGGAAAGACTGATGCTAAAGCTGAAACTCCAATTCTTTGGCCACCTGATGCAAAGAACTGACTCATTGGAAAAGATCCTGATGCTGGGAAAGATTGAAGGCAAGAGAAGAAGGGGAAGACAGAGGATGAGATGGCTGGATGGCATCACCAACTCGATGGACATGAGTTTGAGCAAGCTCTGGGAGTTGGTGATGGACAGGGAAGCCTGGTGTGCTGCAGTCCACAGGGTTGCAAAGAGTCAGATATGACTCAGTGAGTGAACCGACTGGTTGTATGTGGGAATTAGGACAAAATCTACAAGGAGCCAACAAGAGGTATTTAGTGATAGCCCTGAATTTATACATTCATTCAACAGTCATTGAGTCTACTACTGTTTTGAAGCAAAGAGCATTTAAGTGTAGTTTCTTCCCAAGTTTATTTCAATTTTCCACTCTCATTCAACTAAATTCAACATGAAAAAAACTGGCTGAGCTTAGTTAAATTTAATGACAGCATCACCATCTTGCTTATTCTGGTTCAGAAACTTTGGTGTCACCTCTAACTAAACTCCTTCCAGTTCAGTGAGTGAACTGACTAATTGTGAATATTGACAAATGGCTTAAAGGTTGTATGGACAGACAAAAGACATCCAACACAGGCAGAGGAGAAGAATAAAGTAAAAAAAAATTTGACTTACTTCTAGACTTATTATGAAGCCACAGTAATCAAGATAGTGTGGTATTGAAGAAGAAATAGGCAAGTGGATCATTGGAACTGAATAGAGTCCAGAAATAGATACACAAATATAAAATCATATTTGTATGACATGTTGGTCACTTAACTTTCATTTGCAAATGTTCAAGAAGCTAATCATGCAGATCAGTGACTCTGTCTTCTAAGAAACCCTGGGGGACCTCAGAAGCACATTCCGAAATTTTGGAGAGATTACCTTCCTGAAGGCATCATTTTAATTGTCATTGTAGTTTCTTTGACCAAGGGTATGGACCTGACAGGGAGATCATGGGTTGGCATGATAACTTGTTACTCACTCAACAGTCTTAGGTATGAATGAAAGTCTCTGAAGTGCAATTTTGAATTACAATGTGAATTACAAATGTACTTCCTTGTTAGGTTATTGTGAACCTCACATGAGCTGAAACACACAAATGGTTATCAGAACACCTGCCTGCTGCATATTATTTCACTAATAAAATTCAGTTCTACAGTTATGACCAAAGGAAAAGAAAAGGAAGTATTTGAAAGTCTACCAGTGGGCTTGATAAAATTTAGGAGAGATGGACAGGGAAGGAGTTTAGTTAGAGGTGACACCAAAGTTTCTGAACCAGAGTAAGCAAGATGGTGATGCTGTCATTAAATTTAACTAAGCTCAGCCAGTTTTTTTCATGTTGAATTTAGTTGAATGAGAGTGGAAAATTGAAATAAACTTGGGAAGAAACTACACTTAAATGCTCTTTGCTTCAAAACAGTAGTAGACTCAATGACTGTTGAATGAATGTATAAATTCAGGGCTATCACTAAATACCTCTTGTTGGCTCCTTGTAGATTTTGTCCTAATTCCCACATACAAGCTTAGTCCAAAAGATCTGAAGGAGATCTCTTAACCCAAAAGATGTAACTCCTCCAAATGTGGTTGTGAAAGAGTCAGGCACTTTGATGATACTGTTAAAGTGCTGCACTGAATACACCAGCAAATTCTGAAAACTTAGCAGTGGCCACAGGACTGGAAAAGGTCAGTTTTCATTCCAATCCCAAAGAAAGGCAATGCCAAAGAATGCTCAAACTACTACACAATTGCACTCATCTCACATGCTAGTAAAGTAATGCTCAAAATTCTCCAAGCCAGGCTTCAACAGTACGTGAACCATGAGCTTCTGGATGTTAAAGCTGGATTTAGAAACGGCAGGGGAACCAGAGGTCAAATTGCCAACATCTGTTGGGTCATCAAAAAAAGCAAAAAGAGTTCCAGAAAAACATCTACTTCTGCTTTATTGATTACACCAAAGTCTCTGACTGTGTGGATCAGAACAAAATGTGGAAAATTCTTATAGAGAATTTTCCCAGGTGGTGGGAATACCAGACCACCTGACCACCTCCTGAGAAATCGGTATGCAGGCCAAGAAGCAACAGTTAGAACCGGACATGGAACAACAGACTGGCTCCAAATTGGGAAAGGAGTATGTCAAGGCTGTATACTGTCACCTTGCTTATTTAACTTATATGCAGAGCACATCATTCAAAATGTCAGGTTGGATGAACCACAAGCTGGAATCAAGATTTCCAGGAGAAATATCAATAACCTCAGATATGCAGATGACACCACCCTTATGGCATAAAGTGAAGAACTAAAGAGCCTCTTGATGAAAGTGAAAGAGAGTGAAAAAGTTGGCTTAAAACTCAACATTCAAAAAACTAAGATCATGGCATCTAGTCCCATCACTTCATGGCATCTGGTCCCATCACTTCATGGCAAATGGATAGGGAAAAAATGGAAACAGTGAGAGACTTTATTTGGGGGGGCTCCAAAATCACTGCAGATGGTGATTGCAGCCATGAAATTAAAAGACACTTGCTCCTTGGAAGAAAAGCTATGACCAACCTAGACAGCATATTAAAAAACAGAGACACTACTTTGCCAACAAAGGCCCATCTAGTCCAAAAGTCCATCTCAAAGCTATGGTTTTTCCATAGTAGTCATGTATGGATGTGAGAGTTGGACTATAAAGAAAGCTGAGTGCTGAAGAATTTATGCTTTTGAACTGTGGTGTTGAAGAAGACTCTTGAGAGTCCCTTGGATAGCAAGGAGATCAAACCAGTCAATCCTAAAGGAAATCAGTCCTGAATTCATTGGAAGGACTGATGCTGAAGTGGAAGCTCCAATACTTTGGCCACCTGATGTGAAGAACTGACTCATTGGAAAAGACCCTGATGCTGGGAAAGATTGAGGGCAGGAGGAGAAGGGGATGACAGAGGATGAGATGGTTGGATGGCATCACTGACTCAATGGACATGGGTTTGAGTAAACTCCGGAAGTTGGTGATAGACAGGGAGGCATGGCGTACTGCAGTCCATGGGGTCACAAAGAGTCGGACATGATTGAGCAACTGAACTGAACAGGCACTTTATGCTTTCTGATGCTTTTAGAGAATTTGAATGCACACTGGATGTGAGATAATACAAAGGTATGATTTTTTATTTTTTTAATGTAAGAAAATACCTATAATTTTTGGTGGTAGAAACCAAAGTATTGTATTTGTTTTTTAAATCATTCAGCAAAAGAGAAAGGAAAAGAACATATAAACAAAATTGTGTTAATTGTTGAATCTGGGAGATAAGATTACTGTAGCTCTTTCTTTACTTTTCTTTATTTTTTGTTATGGAAAGAAAAGAAATGAGACATATATATGAAGACATATAGGGACTTCCTTGGTGATCCAGTGCTTAAGACTCTGCCTTCCAATACAGGCAGTGCCAGTTCAATCCCTGGTCAGGGAACTAGGATTCCACATACCTTGTGGCCAAAAAGCCAAAACATAAAACAGAAGCAAGATTACAGCAAATTCAATAAAGACTTTTAAAATGATCCACATCAAAAAAAATCTTAAAAAAAAAAAAAAGAAGCATAAAGACCAAAAATCAGGATACTCTGAGAGATGGAACAAAACAGCTGAGAAAACTTGAGACTGCTCACTGCTGGAATATTAGCTACATAAATAACAAAACACCATGGTTTGAGCCAATCAGTCCTGGTTCTTGACTGTTTTCATTTGAACAATACAATTTTATGCCATTGTGAACAGAATATTGACTTCATATTTACCACGTGCTATCATGAAGTACTTTTTTCATAGTTTTAAGAGCTGACAATTCTGTGAATCCTTAAGATTAACAGAGCACATTTCCTTCTAAAACCATAGTGTTCCTTACATGGTAGATTACTCACCACTTCCAGTTCATTCAAAAAAGTGATTAAGCATTTTATATATACACAATAATGTAAGGTTTGGAAAAAGGTGCAAATATACAATGTATGGAGGAAAGTGATCAGTTAAGGGAAGTAAAATAAATCTATATTTATGGAAACCTTTTATTTGGTATGGGTTTCAGCTTAGACACAGTCTCTCACATAAGATAAACTACAATCTATTTTCATAGGCCATAGGATAACCAATACAAAAGAAACATTATTGTTAATCCAAGTAAAGTCATGTCCTGTTTCTCATTCAGTTCAGTCACTCAGTCATGTCCAAATCTTTGCGATCCCATGAATTGCAGCACGCCAGGACTCCCTGTCCATCACCAACTCCCAGAGTTCACTCAAACTCACGTCTATCAAGTCGGTGATGCCATCCAGCCATCATCCTCTGTTGTCCCCTTCTCCTCCTGCCCCCAATCCCTCCCAGCATCAGAGTCTTTTCCAATGAGTCAACTCTTCACATGAGGTGGCCAAAGTATTGGAGTTTCAGCTTTAGCATCAGTCCTTCTAAAGAACACCCAGGACTGATCTCCTTTAGAATGGACTGGTTGGACCTCCTTGCAGTCCAAGGGACTCTCAAGGGTCTTCTCCAACACCACAGTTCAAAAGCATCAATTCTACAGCTCTCAGCTTTCTTCACAGTCCAACTCTCACATCCATACATGACTACTGGAAAAACCATAGCCTTGACTAGATGGACGTTGCTGGCAAAGTAATGTCTCTGCTTTTCAATATGCTGTCTAGGTTGGTCATAACTTTCCTTCCAAGGAGTAAGCGTCTTTTAATTTCACGGCTGCAATCACCATCTGCAGTGATTTTGGAGCCCCCAAAAATAAAGTCTGACAGTGTTTCCACTCTTTCCCCATCTATTTCCCATGAAGTGATGGGACCAGATGCCATGATCTTAGTTTTCTGAATGTTGAGGTTTAAGCCAACTTTTTTACTCTCCTCTTTCACTTTCATCAAGAGGCTTTTTATCTGAAAGAGATGGGAATACCAGACCACCTGACCTGCCTCTTGAGAAACCTGTATGCAGGTCAGGAAGCAACAGTTAGAACTGGACATGGAACAACAGACTGGTTCCAAATAGGAAAAGGAGTACATCAAGGCTGTATATTGTCAACCTGCTTATTTAACTTATATGCAGAGTACATCATGAGAAACACTGGGCTGGAAGAAGTACAAGCTGGAATCAAGATTGCCAGGAGAAATATCAATAACCTCAGATATGCAGATGACACCACCCTTATGGCAGAAAGTGAAGAGGAACTAAAAAGTCTTGTTTCTCGTTAGATATTTACAATTTAAAGCTACATAGTCAAAATTTCTAAATATGCTTCTCCACTAAAATTTTATTCTAGCATGGCTAAGAGCATGTTTTACTTCATGTTATTTTTACATAAATATATAAATGTGCCCATGAAGAAATTTGTTTTTTTCAATATAAATGAAAAGTGCAAGTTTGGTCATAATTTTCCACGAATACAAAATCACTGGATACATGACTCTATTTAGTAGTGAAAACCAGCTACCTATATCAGCAGATTAAGCTTCTACCTAAGATGTTTTATTTGAATTGTAAATTAACCATTGTAAAATGCAATGAAATGGCAGGTAGCCTGTCCTTTAGTTTCAGGGTCACAAAGGTTTAGGTATCCTCACTTAGAATTCTGTCTTAGGCATTTTCATGCACCACTACTTTTTTACCCACATTTAAGGAACTTCTGTGGTTGCTCTGGCATTTGTTTTTGTAACAGACTATGGACACAACTGAACGCCCGGTAAATCAGGGGTAGAACAGCGGTAAAGAATCTGCCTGCGATGCAGGAGACCTGGCTTTGATCCCTGGGTTGGGAAGATCCCCTGGAGGAGGAAATAGCAACCCATTCCAGTATTCTTTCCTGGAGAATCCCATGGACAGAGGAGTCTGGAGGGCTACAGTCCATGTGGTCGCAAAAGAGTCAGACAAGACTTAGCCACTAAACAACACGGTAAATCAGCAATGTATTTTACTTTGAGGTTGTTTTAAAATTTAAATGAATACATCAGCTCAAGGAAATTTAGTTTTGATAAAAATAGAACTCCAAAACAACCAACCTCTCAGCTTTTCTGGATGGGGAATATTAAAATAAGGTAATATGGAAACAGGAGCTATGGTTCAAGCGAGGAGATAATCCCTGTTTGGCTCACATACCATTTTGTGAGTATAAAAATAATCTAATTAATTTGATTGACTTGAAATATTTGCTTTATTGCAAATCATAAAACCAGATGAAGAGGAAGATGAAACAACACTGGCAGGACCCTGAATACTTCAGATTCCTCAGCAAGGCGGGGAACAAAGGATTTATTTCTCCAACTCAAGGAAGATGAGATTAATTTCCCGGTCTTCCCATTAGTGGCTGTATATCTTTCTCATCCCCTCTCGCTTCTTACTCAACTATTTGAGCTCCTCTATCACTAAACTCGTAATGTATTCCCTGCCCAGCCTTCAAAGCCATGTTCACATTCACAGATAAAAGGCCTGGTGCACCAGCCGGGGTAGGACCGCCACAAGCCACCCTGCAGTGATGACATGAGCACACGATAAACATCCTGACACAAAAACACTCTTTTTTAGAAGCGGCCACCACTCCATAAGCAGACCTTTGTTGCTCTATCTGTGAGTTAAAGGGTCGGTCCTCCCACTGAAAGGCCCTGGAGTCGACAGCAACTCCAAGTTGCTGACACCACGAGACAGAACAAAGGATCAGTCCAAGTCTTGATCTCCCGGGTCGGCGTGGGCCAAGTTCAGCCCAGCCATCTATCAAGACCCTGGAATGTGCCGTGAGAAAATACCCACATTCTGCCAAGGGGAGAGCAGAGCTGAGTCACTGATGTGCACGGGACCCTTATCTGAGGGGCACGGGCAGCCTACATCCAGGCCTGCACTGTATAATGGGTAGATTTTCAGCAAGAGCTTGGAAGACAAATGATGCTTTTATCTGGCTTCTCCCTTTTGCAGTCAGAGTTTATGTTAAACC
The DNA here is from genome assembly GCF_027580195.1 of Bos mutus. Lineage (NCBI taxonomy): Eukaryota > Metazoa > Chordata > Mammalia > Artiodactyla > Bovidae > Bos > Bos mutus. Next base: position 34,614,613 of record NC_091628.1, on the reverse strand, counting down.
CACTTAGCTGTCTGGAGTGCAGCCTGCGGATTACCTGTTTGTATGAATCCAGTACATTACCTGGTCATGTGACTGAGAGAGACGGGGGCAGAGGAGATTTTTGTCAAATTGGTTTTGCTTTGAAGGGATCTTCAGTGATTTCTGAAGCCTTACAAAGACAACTGTGCGTTCTGGACTCTACAACAAAAAAGGATTAAAAGTGAACAATATACCAAGTAGAGACGGTTGTCTTGTATTTCTGGTGATTTTATTAGTTTAGGCTCACTCAGTTGCAAGCTTAATATCGGCCACTCATAAGGGCAAAGTCAGAAAGGGAATAAAAACCCAGTCCCCACGACAGTCTTCCCAAGCTTGGGAGCTGAGCGTCCAGTGGATTTTTGAGATAAGGCCTCATCAGCTAAAGTGAAACAATCATCTTTGAACTAAAACCACAAGGCCCTAAGTCAGGTCGTGAAGACAGCACTGCGAGGACAGGCGTCTCAAATGTTAACAAAGTTGAACTCAAATACCTAAAATGATTAATCAACCAAACTCATGTTGAGGTTAAAGCTTTTCTGTTTCTAAAATGCATTTGATTCCAAGAAGGAATTCTTTTCACAGCCACCCTGAGTGAAGCCTCAGCTTCAGCCTCAGAGGTTTGCTTTCTTTATCTTCATTAATCTTGGTCTCAGCTGAGGACAGGTGGGGGTTAAGATGAAAATGGAAGGATGTCAGAGAATTGAATTTCCAACCTCAGTACCAATGCCCAATACCAAATTATGTACTAAGTCTTATTAATAAAACTCTCCAGTGTCAAGACTTGAAGGTCTTCTTGGAGACATGACTGAGCGGCTGAACTGAACTGAATAGAATGTCAAGACTTGATCGTCACTACCTTGAGGACCTACGACATAGGCTTTTTTTTTTTTCCCCATTTTTTAAGGACCAAATGAGATAAATGCATGTGCAACTGGTTTGGGAAAAAATATGAAATATTATGATCAACTCATCCTTAGGTTGATTTCAGAGTACATATCACTGATGTTGTTGTTCAGTTGCTCAGTTGTGCCCGATTCTTTGCGACCCCATGGACTGCAGCACACCGGGCTCCTCTGTCCTTCACTATCTCCCTGAGTTTGCTCAAAGTCATGTCCGTGAAGTCAGTGATGCCATCCAACCATCTCATCCTCTGTCACCCCCTTCTCCTCCTGCCTTCAGTCTTTCCCAGCATCAGAGTCTTTTCCAGCGAGTTGGTTTTTGACATCAGATGGCCAAAGGATTAGAACTTCAGCTTCATCATCAGTCCTTCCAATGAATATTCAGGGTTGATTTCCTTTAGGATGGACTGGTTTGATCTCCTTGCTGTCCAAGGGACTCTCAAGAGTTTTCCCCAGCACCACAATTCAAAAGCATCAATTCTTTGGTGCTCAACCTTCTTCATGGCCCAACTCTCACATCTGTACATGACTATTGGACAACATAGCTTTGACTATACAGAACTTGGTCAGCAAACTGATGTCTCTGCTTTTTAATACACTGTCTAAGTTTGTCATAGCTTTCCTTCTGAGGAGCAAGCATCTTTTAATTTCACAGCTGAAATCACCATCCACAATAATTTTGGAGCCCAGGAATATAAAGTCAGTCACTGCTTCCACTTTTTCTCCTTCTGCTTGCCATGAAGTGATGGGACCAGTTGCCATGATCTTAGTTTATAGGAGTGTAAATTGAATCTAAAGTCTTGTTCTCCATTTCATTTCCAGTTTTCATCTCTTAAACAGACAAAGAAATCACTAGACTATTAACTGTATAATAGAAAAGTGAATTCTTCAGGACTTTCTGCCCTGGCTGCCAATCATATGTTATATAAGCTCTCAATCTGAAGCTATTTCTAATTGAGGCCAAAAGCCCAAATTTGGCCAAGACAGGAGGCATTTAAGTAATTCAAGTTTAAAATTCAGGCCTCAATTTCAAATTGACAGAGACTGATAAAGTCAAAAGAAATGATGTTTTTGAATTGTGGTGCTGGATAAAACTCTTGAGAGTCCCTTGGACTGCAAGGAGATCAAACCAGTCAATCCTAAAAGAAATCAGTCCTGAATATTCATTGGAAGGACTATGCTGAAGCTGAAACTCCAATACTTTGGCCACATGAAGCAAAGAACTGACTCATTGGAAAAGACCCTGATGCTGGGAAATATTGAAGGCAGGAGGAGAAGGGGACAACAGAGGATGAGATGATTGATGGCATCACCGACTCAATGGACATGAGTTTGAACAAGCTCCAGGAGTTGGTGATGGAGAGGGAGGCCTGGTGTGCTGCAGTCCATGGGGTTACAAAGAGTCAGACACGACTGAGCAACTGAACTGAACTGATAGATTATTTTCTCTTGCAAATAATTGATTTTTTCCTAGCGCTTGATAAATGCTCTAATTTACAATCTAATTTACAAAAACTGAATATTTCTAAACACAGACTTCTTTAAAAAGTATCTAAATATTCTTATATATTTGTTCACATTAAAAAGGATTTACTAGGGCAGAAATAGAGACACAGACATAGAAAACAAATTTATGGACACCAAGGGGGGAAGGAGGGTGTAGGATGAACTGGAAGATTGGTACTAACATATATACACTACTATTAACATGTATAAAATAGATGGATAATGAGAGCCTACTGTACAGCACAGGGAACTCTACCTGGTGCTCTATGGTGACCAATGGACGGAAATTTTGAAAAAAAAAGATACGTGTATATATATATATATATATATATATATATGATTCACTTTGCTTTGTACAGAAGAAACTAACACAACATTGTGAAGCACCTATACTCCAATAAAAATTAATTTTAAAAAAGCTAAAGCATGAAGAGATTTACTGATCTTGACACAGCTTTGATCATCCATGGTATGGTTTCTTTTTAGCAGCTTTATTAGATATAAATTGTACATACCATAAAGTTCACTCATTTAAATGCACAGTATACTTTCTCAGGCAGCTCAGATGGTGAAGAATCTGCCTGTAATACAGGAGACTCAGGTTTGATCCCTGGGTCGAGAAGATCTCCTGGAAGAGGGCATGGCAGCCCACTCCAGTATTCTTGCTTGGAGAACCCCATGGACAGAGCAGCCTGGTGGGCTACAGTCCACGGGGTCGCAAAGAGTCAGAGATGACTGAAGCGACTTAGCATGCACACATGCGTGACTTATTAAAGATGAACAATGTAAAGGAGAAATTGTATTATTATTATAGTTATTACCATTATTATTATTTTGCTGAGAGTGCACTTTTTCTTTAACATGTTGACTGTAATCTTGTTAACATGTATTTTATCTCTGCCTGTTCTCTCCTGTGATTCTTATCTGTGACTCTCCATCTTCACCTGCGTGTTACCTGAGCCATGATACATGCTTTTCAAAGATGTGTCTTGGGGTCAGGGTGTTCCAGGTTCAGAAAGAAAAGGGAAGATTAATTGTGTATAGATACAGACAGATCTGTGTTGCTAGGGTGACTGGAGAAATAAGCACAATAAGGAGACTGTAAGAAAACAGTTTTATTCGTCCTTTTCATCCAAAGTCTAGCCATTCCTATCAGATCAGCCAGTCCCACTGCTTTCAATTTTAATGAAGCACATTTTTTACAAGACTGTCTTAAAGGTTTGGTATATAAAACATACTAATCAATCCCCACTGGAGAAACCCCAGACAACTTTAGAGTATGTTGTTCACGCCTCCCTGGCACCCTAGTGTGCCTGGACCAGTGCTGGGCACACAGCAGTTCCTCAATGAATGTTTTAGAAACGAACAACCTGAGAGTGAACAGAACAGCTGAGGCCGGAGGCTAGGACTGACTCTGCAAGTCTTCAGATCGAAAGAAGAGTCAAGCGGTCATAATAGAGTGTCAGAAAGATTTCTCTGAAATTGGGGTTGAGGACAGACTTGGAGAAGAACAAGATAAGAGTAGAAGTGCCTGACAGAGGGGAGGGGGCTGAACCACTTGCAGGAATTAAAGCAAAGAGGTGGAAGTTAAGAGGGAGCAGGGAGGGTCATCTGTGAGGCTGATTGACACTCAGATGTGGAAGGTGAGCGGAAGGGAGGCACCAGACATGCGTCCAGGTGGCCCCTGGAGGTGCCTTTCACCTGGCTGGGAGCTTGCCTGGCTGGGGTTGGAGAAGAAGATAAGCTTGGCACTTACAGAGGATTCTGCCTGGATTATCACTCAGGGACCTGCAGCAGATCACAGAGGCCTGGGTTTCAGGGCAAGGAAATGGCCGGACCACACAAGACTGCAGGTCTCCAATACAAAAAGTAATAGTTTAAGCCTCCTGAGTGGATGAAATTACCAGGAAGAGAGCAAAGGAGAAAAGAAGACCACTAATGGAGCCCTAGGTAATAACAAAATTAAAGGGCAGACAAAGCCCCTCAGCATCACTAGAAGGACAGTGTGACTCAGAGAATCCATCCGTCAACCATCTCCTGTCATGAGTTGAATTGTGTCCCCACAAAATATGTTGAAGTCCTAATGCTGGTTCTTCAGAACGTGCCTTTATTTGGGTGGAATGGGTTAAGATGAGGTCTTCCTGCAGTAGCTGGCCCCTAACCAGTCTGACTGGTGTCCTTTTAAAAACACCACACGAAGAAGCAGGCCTGTACACAGCAGAATGCCAAGAAGCCTGGAGTTATGCTAGCAGCAGCCGGGGAACTGCCAGGAGCCAGGAGAGAGATGCTTGCCTGCTGTTTTCCAAAGGAGCACTACTGTGCAGACACCTTGACCTTGAACTTCCAGCCCCCGGAACGCAGGACAATAAGTTTGCATCTAAGCCACTGGGTCTGTGGTACTTCCTAACGGCAGCCTCAGTGACCTGACACCACACCCCGGCTGCACAAAGAAGGGCCTGTTTCTCCACTCTGTTCCAGCCTTTCTCCCGCATCCTTCCTGGATCTCGCTCTTGATTCTCAGAGGTTTCTGGGGGGGCAGATCATCCCCCTTACTCACCTGGAGCCTGAGAATCACGCTGTCTTGCGCATCTCGACCACTTCAGACTTTGCCCTGCTCAAGGTAAGCCACGAGACACTGTGGCACCTCAATTTCCTTCTTTTCTTTTTTTTTAAATTTGCTCTTTGACTGGAGGAAAATTCCTTAATAATGTTATTATTGGTTCCTGCCATACAGCCAGGCAAATCAGCCCCAATTATACATACATCCCTTCCCTCTTGAGCCTCCCTTTCCTCCCTCCAAACCCACCCCTCCAGGTCATCACAGTTCACCGAACGGGGCTCCCTGTGCCATACAGCAGCTTCTCACTAGCTAGCTGTTTCACACGTTAGCGTGAGTGTGTCCATGCTACTTTCTGCATTGGTCCCACTCACTCCTTCCCGCACTGTGTCCACAAGTCCGTCCTCCACATCCCATTTTAGAATAAGGTGCTGGCGCACGCGGGGCCGCGCTTCCGGGTTCGGCGCGTCCGCAGCGGCTGCGCGCAGGGCAGGGCGCGAGCCGGCCTCTGAGACCCGGCCTCGGACCGCCCCCTAAGTTAAAAAAAAAAAAAGAATAAGGTGCTAAGGTTGCAAGAGCGTTTTCAGCTTCAAGTTTCTACAAATAACTGGATGGAAATTAGCCTGCAGAAAAGTGAGAACACAAGTCGATCCCCTCCCCCTTCTCACCACTAAACACCCTGAGCTTTTATCTGAGCAAAGGGAGAGACACCCTCCTTTGACGTTATCAGACAAATCCCCATGATTCATCTGCCATATTTTTAAGCTTTTCTTATAAGCCTCTAAGTCTCATAACTGCATTAACATTATTTTTCCTTCATCTTAAACCTGTCCCCTTAAAGTTTCAAACATTACTGTGATTCAGTGTTAAATATGATGACTTATAAAGTCGCACGTATCAGACCACAATTCAAATCATTCTCAGATTCATCCCTCTCAACCATCATGCTAAATTGTTTTCATAATTTCACCACCCATGAAGCCTGTCTGATTTTTACTTCACCGCTTTCTCTGCCATCAAGAGTAAATCACCCATATCTCCATATGTTTCCTCCCCTTCTCTAACCATATTACTCTAACAATTTCAAATTCAGTTTCTTCCATAAAGTCAAAGAAGCACCTAATGAAACAAAAGGAAACTCTTTAGTGCCGTCCTGCCTTTAGAACCTGTGCTCCCCCTAGTAAATCAAGCCTGCTCCAAACCAGTGGTGTCACTGCGTATCTTAAATACTATTGTTTTAAAATACTATTGTATCTTAGACACTGGTATGTAACGTCATTGAAACTTTGTCACAGACCAACCTGAGAAAAAATGGGGTGCATATTTTTGAGATAAGACAGCAATCACAAAGTTGGCTCAAGGACTGTACCTGGGAGTAACATTTCTGTTTTTTTGTTTGTTTGTTTTGTTTTTTACTGGGGGATAATGGTAAAATGCGTAACTCATAAAAATAGTCATATTGCTTCATGAAGTCAAACTACATCATCACTTCAGATCTACTAGTAGTAGAAGGGGGAAAATGTTCTTTCCAGTCTTAGCTTTGTAAGAATTTCACATATTTTATTTTAAAACCAAAATAAAATATTTGTTCCTTCATCCACCAAGCAGAATGTATGTTGTTAAAAAATATATGTATTGTTCATTGATTCTCCAAAGGCCCAGTACAGTGTAGAATCCTATTTGTCACTGAGCTTTTTTATACCTAGGAGTCTCATAGTAAACAGAAGTGGCCCTTTAACAGTTCAGTTCAGTTTAATCGCTCAGTCGTGTTCAACTCTTTGCGACCCCATGGACTGCAGCACACCAGGCCTCCCTCTCCATCACAAACTCCCGGAGTTTACTCAAACTCACGTCCATTGAGTCGGTGATGCCATCAACCATCTCATCCTCTGTTGTCCCCCTCTTCCCCCACCTTCAATCCTTCTCAGCATCAGGGTCTTTTCAAATGAGTCAGTTCTTCACATCAGGTGGCCAAAGTATTGGAGCTTCAGTTTCAGCATTAGTCCTTCCAATGAATATTCAGGACTGATCTCCTTTAGGATGGACTGGCTGGATCTCCTTGCAGTCCAAGGGACTCTCAAGAGTCTTCTCCAACACCACAGTTCAAAAGCATCAATTCTTTGGCACTTAGCTTTCTTTAGAGTCCAACTCTCACATCCATACATGACTACTGGAAAAACCCTAGCTTTGACTAGATGGACCTTTGTTGGCAAAGTAATGTCTCTGCTTTTTAATATGCTGTCTAGGTTGGTCATAGCTTTTCTTCCAAGGAGCAAGCATCTTTTAATTTCATGGCTGCAGTCACCATCTGCAGTGATTTTGGAGCCCCCCCAAAATAAAGTCTCTCACTGTTTCCATTGTTTCCCCATCTATTTGCCATGAAGTGAGGGGACCGGATGCCATGATCTTAGTTTACTGAATGCTGAGTTTTAAGCCAACTTTTTCACTCTCCTTTAACAAATGGTTGGCAAATAGCCTGGTATTGAGTGGGGCAGGATTCTTAGAGGAAAGGGCAGAATAGGGAGGTGCCAGGCACATCAACCGAGAGCTTTTTATCAGTGGAAACGTAATGAGAAATTTATCTCTAGACGATGCTCTGGGAATCAGGTTGTTTTATTCATTTTCTAGGAGAAGGAACTGAGTGTCCTTTCTCACAGCTCATAAGGAGCAGAGCTGGGACCCTGTGCACCCAGGTTAACACATCCTCGTACTTCCCTTGATCAGAAGAGAAGCCGGAAGGGAGCCATCTATGTTAATGTGAAGAGCAACTTCCTTTCCAAATAATCTGACCAGACTCAATAGATTCCAGACAAACAGGGCTTTACTAATACTTTACTGTTTTCAAAACTACATTGTTGCTGTTGTTCAGTCACTAAATTGTGTCTGAGTAGAGCTGAGACTCTACCTTACTGCAGGCTAGGTTCCTTTCTGATTCTGACTTGCTAGGAAATCTACTCTAAGAAAGACCTGTCTACCCCTCTCTCTCTGTCTCTCTCGCACACACAGACACACACATTATGACCCAAGTTTAGGAAGTCGTAGACTTTTTGTTGACTCTGTATAAATCAATGGATAAAATGCATACCTTTTTTCTCTTCCTGACTTCACCATAAGTGAACTTATGGTGCCATCGTGTGGTGAGATACAGATTCATTTTTATGTGTTACACCAGGCTCCCTAGACTTCAATCTGTGACTTCAGCATCACCTCTTGTACCATCACTCTCTCTCTCTCTCTCCATAAAAGCACTGCCACCCCTGAGGGAAACATGTGTATCATTTCCACTTTTTGCATCGGACATTCAGCAGAAGATGAGGTGTTTGCCTGCTGCTTCCTAGCAGGTCAGTTATGGGATTATCTATGGGGTACTCTTTAATTGCAGCTTCACTTGCAAGGGTGTCTTTGATTACTAAGAGGTGTGAGGAAAGCCGAGTATGCTATCTGCAGGCAAAAAATAACCATCTGGAATGGAGTTAGTGACTGGTTTTCTGCAGGTAAAAAGTGACGAAAAGTCAAAGTGTTAGTTGCTGAGTCTTGTCTGACTCTTTGTGACCCCATGGACTGTAGCCCCACTAGGCTCCTCTGTCCATGGAATTCTCCAGGCAAGAATACTGGAGTGAGGAGGCATTCCCTTCTCCAGGGGAATTTTCCCAACCCAGGAATCAAATTCACATCTCTTGCATTGACAGGTGGATTTTTGGGGTATATTTTCTAATTTATGCAAGAAGAATCTGTTGAGAATGGCCCTAAACCTGGCTCCTTCACTTTAGTTTCCCATGGGCTCCTCTCCCTGGATCTTTTCCCATGGGTCCCCTCACCCTCAACATTCACGCATCAAAGATGCGGAAGGAGAGACAGAATTTTAGCTCTGGCCTCAAACAGAAGTGAATTTCCCATAATTCTCAGGTTAGATATGTACAGTAGGCTCTTAAACTAACATTCAAAAAATACAACCTTATTACAGAAAAACTGTGTTGAACGGACATTGTTAAAAATCATTATTTACTTCTGGAAGTTAGTTGATTTTATATTTTTCAAGCAGATATAAAGATATTACCACTAGAGAGCACCATGGTTCTTCCTTAATCTATATACATATGTGTTATAGTGATCCCTAATTTTAGGGATGATGTTAAATAATAACCATCAAAATTTAAGCTGAATTTGGAAAATTCTTTTGCTCTGTTTTGGTCTTTGCCTAGTAACAATATCCAAAGGCATTTCAATTTTGTTTTTTAAAACAAAAATCAGCAGCCAACTTCTTTGAAACCAATGCCACTTGTCTTTAGTACAACACCTACAACTATCTTGACCAAGCAAATACTAGCTATTTAAATGCCTTAAACACCCTCCAGATTCACAGAATGAAAATTCATGCCTTTGGGAGGCTTATATTCTAGAGGAAAGACTGAGACAATGAATGAAGATTTTATATATGTATATATATACACACATACATATATATATACATACATACTATGCACACATATATTAATAACATTAAGGAGATATTATATATAAAATTGTATATAGTCTATATAAAACCCCTGACAAGATGTTACATATGATATATGTATTTACAAGTCTTGTCTGAAATATTATCACTAAGGTAAACTCAGATTGGGCTTCCCTGGTGGCTCAGTGATAAAGAATTTCTGGAAACACAGATTCTATCCCTAAGTTGGGAAGATCCCATGGAGGAGGGCATGGCAACCCGCTCCAGTATTCTTGCCTGAAGAATCCCATGGACAGAGGAACCTGGGGGATGGAATCCATGGGGTTGCAAGGAGTCAGACACAATTCAGTGAAACAACAATAACAAACTCAAATTGTTAACGGGCAGCTATACTACATTAATTAACATGCAGGAGAAGAAGTGTCCTTTTCTATACAGAGTCAACATCAGAACATCCCGCCCAATCTCTCTGTGTGCTCAATCTCCAGACTACCCCAACTCTTATACAAATGTCTTGAGAGTGAGCCACAGAAAGATGGCTTTGGTTTTATTTTGGCATACATGCCATTGTACCTGTACTAATACCGTGGGATCATGACTCAGGACTCCACCTCAACAAGACTTCATTCATCACGAAATAGACTTCAGGTCAGATTCCATCAAGTGCATCCGGAGAGATACGTCCTTGGTGGGTATCCCATCATTCTTCCATGAGACATACTCAAGGACAGAGCTTTGCAGTGGCATTATCCACAACGAAATCTGCTCAGAGGTCAGGACAGACATATTGCCTTCACAAGTGGCAGTTCCATAACCCACTCAGTGCAGTGTCTGGATAGGATAACTCTATAACTCCTTGATAGGATCCAGAACAGGAATAAAACAGGTATAAAAGGACAACTGATGAAATCTGAACTTGGACTGCCAATTAAGTGTCCTGATCTTCATCATTATAATTTGGCTACAGGGCTTCCCAGGTGGCTCAGTGGTAAAGAATCTGCCTGCCAATGTAGGGGACGTGGGTTCAGTCCCTGGGTTGGGAAGATCCCCTGGAGAAGGAAATGGCCACCCACTCCAGTATTCTTGCCTGGAAAATTCCATGGGCAGAGGAGCCTGGTGGTCCATAGTCCAAGGGGTCACAAAGAGATGGACACAACTTAGTCTGAGCATGTACATAATTTGGTTACATAATCATCTGTCCTTGTTCTTAGGAAATCTACACAAAGAATTTAGTGACAAAAGGGCATAGTATCTTCTGCTTACTCTGAAATGGTTCAAGAAAAGTGAATGTTGTCTCTATACTGAATTATCTCTATCTACTACATCTGTCTCCAGAGAGAGAATGATAAATAGGTCACTATTCTTGATTTTCCATTTTTGAAATTAAATAAAATGCTGCAAAAAAGAATGCACATCAAAACAGAAAATGCACACACAAAATTATATCTTTCCTATTGTGACAGTTTCCCTCAAATTTGCCTAGGTAAGGAAGCTGTGAATTATTCAAATGAATAGTGAGTGTAGGTGGAGGGTTCTGGTTAGAAATAGCAGGAATAACATTTATCCTTAGCAATTCATGGCTAAGGGCAAGGTTTTAAAAACCCTGATGCAGAAGAGATGGCTGAATGCAAAAGGTCACAGCTGTTTTTAGAAAAAGGCAAGCAAGCTATTGCACAAAACTTCCTCATGGTAAAATAGATTTTAAATGCCCTAACATTATGTATTTTCATAGAGTACTCTGATCCATAGAACTGCTATATGGCTGCTAGAAATAGGAAAGAATTTCCTTCTTTCTGCATTTTATAAAATGACTGGAAATAGCAAGTTTAAAATGAAATCGTCATTTTGCTTCAATTTTCAATCCAAGAAAACCCTCTATTTTCACCCCATGACTATAAATATCTGTGCAGGCTCACAAGAAAATGCTTCAAGAATTCACACTAACACAGTTAGGATGAACCCTCTTGATTCATATCTTTCCCCCTCTTCTGTGAAATTCCTGTCCTAAGTCATTGATGGGATGCCCTTGGCACCTGAAGACTGGAGATGACAGGTCATAAAACATTTAATCTGGGAAGGACAGCATTGGATAAATACTGCTGCTAGGAGCTCCTGCTATGTGGAAGAAAGGCAGAGTAAACACAGTCGATACTAGTTACAAGATGGGAAAAATCCCTTCTGTGAAGATACATTCTAGCTTTTTTAAACTTGTAAAACCTGTAGTCAGGAAAAGGAAAACAATGGAGAGAGAAGTGTGGCATAGATATGTTACTTATTTCTCATAAAAAGCCCTCCAGGCTCCTCTGTCCATGGGATTCTCCAGACAAGAATACTGGAGTGGGTTGCCATTTCCTTCTGCAGGGGATCTTCCCAACCCAGAGATTGAACCAAGTTTTCCTGACTTGCAGGCAGATTCTTTACTGTCTGAGCCACCAAGGAAGCCTGTCTTGAGAATACTTGAGCATAGTTATGTAATGTCAACAACTGTCTGTCAACTACCTATTACCAAGTGGTCAGAGAACTAGACATTTTATACATTTTCTTACCTCATCGAATCCTCATAACAATCTCATGATTTAAATTGCATTAGTTAAACATCACAGAGAAAAGTGAGACAGAAAAATCAGCTTGGGTAAATCCTAGCTCAGATTTAAATCTAGGCTGTTAAATGTCAAAGTCTTTGCTCTCACCTCAAGACTGAACTAGCTATGAATATGCTATAGGTCCTGACGGGGGCAGCCCTGGCTCATGACTATCATGTAGTCAATAAAATCTATCCTTCCCTATTTTACCCACAGAGGAAAAATCATATGATCAGAAAGAGAATTCTCACCCTGCAGCATGGAAGAGAACATCCAAAAAGTGACTGAACCTCCATCTCCTGCAGGAAGATTTCTTACCACTGAGCCACCCGGGAAGCCTGATTTAGGGACTACGGCTTTTTTTAATATTCACAAAACATAAAATTTTAAGTAATTTTATACACGACAATAATGTTATTAAATGTTCATTAAATGGTGGTGCCAATATGAGATTGGAAAAATAAACCCCCCAAATAAAGGATTAATAGCCAGATAAATCAATAAAAAAGAATCAAATAGTTTTCAGTTAAGGTTAGAAAACTTTGAAAATTAAAAGCAACATTAGAGAAGCAAAGCTTTGTATAGCACAGCAAATCACTATGTATCAGGCAGGAATGATGAAAAAAATACTGGTGACATGGCTGCAAAATAAATGCCATAGCAACGTGCCTGTACACATCAATTTCAGGAGATTTCTAAGCTCTGTAAAAGCATACTACCTACCCTACATTTATCTCTTTACTCCTGAATTACTCTTGAAAACTACTCTTGAATTATTCAGGTGCTGAGTTGCTCAGGGTCTTCAGAAACAATTTATAACAATGGAATCATTTTACTGGGTACAGATAGATGAAACATCACTCTAGTCATAAGAGAGAATAGCATCCTTCAGAAATCGATGCATTTGTGCTTGATTTACATGCATTCTTGTGATGCCACATCAACATTTAGAAAATAAAAGAACAAATGACTTTAAGAAGCACTGCCTGGGAAGACTCTCAGATGAAGGTCACCTGGGTGGCCAGCCGCCACGCTTTCTGAGGTGCGGACAGGTGCCCACACAGGCCGGTGCTACTGCCTTAAAGACAAAGTCAACACTTGCTTTGATACATTCATTAAATGTATTCTGTATTACTATGTGTGTTGTAAAGAGCATATACTTTGGTTCTGTGTGTACGTGTGCATTTGTCCGTTTTAGCATGCATTTTTAATTCTCAGGCTTTTCAGGATAACTCTCTTTCTATATCATCTTGCTTCTGTTATTTTATTTTCAAAATTTATAGTTCCTTTCCAGTCGATTCCATTTTCTGTCCAGGCTACATCATCTGCTGTTATTTTGTTCAATGATACGGATGGTAGATAACCTTCTACAAATTCCATAATGGCCACCTAAGAGTTCACAAAGACATCTGTTAGCTGATTTGCCTTAAGTGTGCTTATTTAATTTTTTCTGTGATTCATTCTGATATTAAAAACTGACAAAGCATTAAATAAAATTTGAACAAACATGTAAGAACAAATAATCTCACAATAACAGGAGCTATATAGTCTGGTAGTCATATAAAAAGGGCTGTCAGATTCAGATAAGATCATGTAATTGTTTTCCACCTGAATGCCTCCCGCAGTTAGGCATCTCATTTTCCTGTCTCACAAAAAGAAGGAGGAGAGGAAAGTAACAGCAGCAGTTGATCATAAAGATGCATGATGTTTTCAAAGACACAGACGCCCTGTGAAACAGAAAGCAAAGGTCTGCAGAAGTTAACCTTGCAGGTAATCCTCTGTATGGAGACATTTCCTGACTCGGAGGTATGTCTATCATTAGCTTCAGGTTTACTACAAGGAGGTCCTTCCAGGGTCTATTGTTTTTCTTTCTTTCCTTTCTTCTCTCTTTTCTTTCTTTCCTATCTTTCTTTCTTATTTTCTTTCTTTGGGTATATAATCCAAGGGCTAGAAGGTTTCTCCGAGAACAGCCAGTTTAACACCTTAAGAAGGCTATGTATCAAGCAGACAGCTAGTGGGGAGCTGCTGTACAGCACATGGAGCTCAGCTCAGTGCTCTGTGATGACCTAGAAGGTTAGAGGGGAAGGGAGGAGAGGGAGGTCCAAGAGGGAGGGGATATATGTATACTCAGAGCTCATTCACAGCAGAAACTAACCCAACATTGTAAAGCAACTATCCTCCAATTAAAGAAGACTACATGGACTTGTCAAAGTCTCTGACATTCAACGACACAAACAGCATCTCAAGGCCAATGTTGTTCTCATCATGAGTCCTTGACTTCCTCATGTTTTGATGTTTTGTTTCCTACCCAGAATGAACACACAGAAGTTGCCACTGAGTGGTCTGGAACTCCTTGATACCGTTTCAATTGTGAAACTAAACCACACACACCACAGAGACAGCCCTGCCACCCCGAGTCAGAGGTCTGATGTGTGATGCACTGGGCTAGCACTGAGCGTGTTTGCCCTCCTGATCACTCAGTCCATAGAGTGATCGTAGCCAACAGGCATGAGTAAAACCAATGTAACTGAGGATGCAAGCACCATAGACAGGAACTTAAGGGTAGAAAAGACATCACTTACCTTATTACTTCCAAGGTTCAGCTAGTTTATAAGATGCATGAGGCTCATTCATTGGACTCTTATAGAAAACATTTAAGGCTAAAACAATTTTATGTAAAACACCACTGATATGTTATCCAATGAAGCACAAGAGAAAGGAAACTACCTTCCCATCTGTGGTTTCACTGCTCTCCTTCCACTCTGCCCCTCACCAGACTAACTGATAACTTGCCCATCCAAGAGGCAGTTTCTGTGGTTTGAAATCCGACCTGCTGGTGTGAGTGCCCCAAAATGTATTCTCAGTGAACGTAGATTGTGAATATATAATGTGTATTCTAAACTCAAAATAATTAGAATCCAAAGGGCTTCCCAGGTGACCCACTGGTAAAGAATCTGCCTGCAATGCAGAAGATGCAGGTTCGATCCCTGGGTCAAGAAGATTCGCTGGAGTAGGAAATGGCTACCCACTCCAGTATTCTTGCCTGGAGAATCCCATGAACAGAGGAACCTGGTGGGTTACAGTCTATGGGGTTGCAGAGAGTCCGACACAACCGAGCTGCTGAGCATGCATGCACAAACCCCAAAGATGCTTACCACTGTGGAAGGTAATACATTGCTTTACACGGCAAAAGGGACTTTGCAGATATGGTTAAGACTCTCAAGATGGGGAGACTGTCTGAAATTCTCTGGGTCAGAATCAGAGGAGGTGATGTAATGACAGAAGCAAGGGTGTTGATTGGGGAGAGAGTGGGGGCTCCTTCCTGGATGGTGTGAAGATGGAGGAGGGTCCACGAGCTGAGTAAGACGGGCAGCCTCCAGAGCCAGAATAGACACACACTTCTCTGGAGCCACCAGCAGGGGGGGCTGGCCTGCTGACATGTCAATAGCAGCTCAGGTAAGCTTTTTTCGGATTGCTGACATATAAAACTGTAAGATGATAAATATGCATTGCTTTGAGCCAATAGGTTTGTGGCGGTTTGTGACAGCAGCAAGAGGAAAAATACATTCCCCTCTCAGTAGACAAGTCCTACCTGACATCTTCACTGAGAGTAGGCTTCTGAGTTCGAGACCTACTTCCTGACTCCCGTTTGGCATCTCCAATTGCGTATTCTGGAGGAGGGAATGGCAACCCACTCCAGTATCCTTGCCTATAAATTCCATGGACAGAGAAACCTGGTGGGCTACAGTCCATGGGGTCGCAAAGCGTCAGACATGACTGAGAGACTGATCACACATGCTAGTGTGCTTCAGAAGGATTTAAAGCTTAGCGTGGCTCAAAGGACACATGTTCTATGAAAGTTATGGACGCTACAATAAACTCTAGTTGTGGACAATGAAAGTGTTTGTCAATTTCTATTGAATAAGATATTTCAGTGGAGTCAGACTCTTTGCAGTCCACTGGACTATGGCCCACCAGGCTCCTCTGTCCATGGGATTCTCCAGGCAAGAATGCTGGAGTGAGTTGCATGCCCTCCTCCAGGGAATCTTCCCTGACCCAGGGATTGAACCCGCATCTATTACGTCTCCTGCATTGGCAGGCAGGTTCTTTACCACTAGTGCCTCCTGGGAAGCCTAGTTGTGGAAAAGAAACTAAAATGCAAGACAAAATTGGTGTAACCTGTGTACACAGTTTATTGATTCAGGACAGACTTAGTTCCAACCTTGCAATGAATGGCCTTAATAAGAAATATTACTCCAAAAGAATGATCAGAAAGCAAATAATTAATTTGCTAAAAGACTTTGAGACATCATACTTTCTTGGACAATTACAGTGTCTCTTGAAAGACTTCAGAATTTTAATTGTCTAAAGGTTATATACAAACAGTTGGTTTAGAAGAAACTTTTCTAACATGCTCTTTCCGTTTCCTGGAAGAAAGAAGCCAAAAAGTGATTAAAATACTGAAGCTGTAAGGGATTGGCATCACTAGAACATTTTCAGTAACAAAATAAAACAAAACAACACGAAAAATAATAATTAAAACTTTGCTACACTCTTTTATATCACTGGCTTCTGGTGAAAAGTCAAACTAAACACTAATTAAACCAGGGCTTTCATTATAGATAATGCTAGCTCTATAAAAGGGCAAGAGAAAAATAAATTATATACTGACTAGAGGTAAGTCATGAAAAGGGTAATAAGGCTTGTAACATATTAGGAATCAGGCAGGGAGAGGATTAAACGTCAGAAATACTGCTCTTTCAGAAATTATTCGATTTGGTTTTATCACCGTGAAAACCGTCATACTCTCACAATACCACTAAAAATTCTTCAAAATTATCCTTATATATAGATACTTGTATACGAATACATAGAGAGATAAACAGATACAACTTACAAACATACTAAAGATAACGTCTTTCTTTGAACATGTGAGTCTGTGTAAACTGGTAGGTAGCTTTTGCAAAGTAAGTTCTACATCAAAAATTTCATCCAGTCTATGGTCAAATCTCAAACTTGAGTCCATGTCTGCATATTCAAAGTGCAAATCTCTCACCAACAGACACAACGAATCTCAGAGAAATGGACTAAAGGATGCCTGGTGTATGCATATGTACCTACCAACAAAGAGTATTTTCTGTGGTTGTGTTAGAAATCACAGCTGTGTGTGCTCATGAACACAGTATTTCAGACTCCAGACCCCGTTTAAAGCACTGCATCACCTCCTGGTATTACAAGGCTGCAGTCCTGCAAATCTTTCACAAGATACAGCTGAGTTACCCCATGTCATCTGCCTACTGATGACGCCAAGTGGGCACTGGGGCAAGCAACCCAGGCTTGGGAATATTCTAATTCAATTAACACTGTTAAAATAAGTCAAATGCCCTTTTGATTACTACTGCAAAAATTATAGAAAAATGGTGCTGATGAACCTATTTGTAGGGCAGGAACAGAGACACACATGTAGAGAACAGATACGTGCACACAGTGGGGGAAGGAGGGGGGATGAATTGAGAGGGTAGCATTGACATATATACACTCCCGTGTGTAGAAAAGCCAGTGGGAAGCTGCTATATAGCACAGGGAGCTCAGCTCAGTGCTCCGTGACACCCTAGAGGGGTGGGATGGAGGGGTGGGAGGAAGAGGACATATGTACACATACAGCTGATTCGCACTGTTGTACAGCAGAAACCAACACAACATTCTAAAGCAATTTTACTCACATTTAAAAAAATCTTATGATAAACCATAATGGAAAAGAATATTTTAAAAAGAATGTACATATAACTGTTCATTTTGCTGTACAATAGTAATTAACAACATTGTAAATCAACTATACTTCAATAAAATAAATAAGAAAATAAATTCAAAAATCCAGAAATAAAAAATTATGATGTCATATCTACTGATAAATAAAACCCAAGCTCTGTGCTAAGTGTTGTATCTACTTCTTTCCTGTAAATGTCACTGCAAACCTTCAAGACAAATATTCATTTAAAACATTTCCACAAGTGAATACACTGAGTAGAGACAGGTTAAATAACCCACAGAAATTGCATAGGTAGGCAGAGGTAGAGTTAAAATCCAAACCCAGATCTATGTGATTCCAGCATGTGCTTTTGAATAAACCATTATTTAATGTGTTAAAAATAAGTAACATATATCACTTTTGGTCATTTTAAAAAGCAATGAATATATAATAACAGACAACGTGATGATCATATGAAATTGTTACAAAATAAATTTGCAGGGTCTGCTTTAGCATAAAGAATAAGTGAAAAATAGTGTTGTTCAGTCACTAAGTCGAGTCTGACTCTTTACGACCGCATGGGCTGCAACACGCCAGGCTCCTCTGTCCTCCACTTTATATATATGTGCAAAAACACATAAATCTCATTATGTTGCCAGAAATGACCACTTATCTGGGGAAAATGTTGGCCACGTATTACATATCATATTCAAAATTAACTTCTAGATTATTTGAAGTTTAAAATATGAAAAACTTTTAAAAAGTCTAGAAATATTATAAAAATAAAAGCAAAAGATTTAAGTAGAATATTTTTTAAAATAATGGAACAGAGTATGCTGAAGCAGGATGCAATCATATTTTTTTACTGAGGTATAATTGACACATAATGATATACTAGTTTCAGATGTATGACATAATTTGCTATTTGTTATGTTGTGAATGACCACCTGGGTAAGTCTAGTTAACATCTGTCATCGTGAACAGTTAATTTTTTTTCTTGTGATTAAACACTTTTAAGATCTGCTCTCTTAGCAGATGTGTTTATGACTTGGAAATCTGAAAAGGAAGAGATGGGCAAAGACAGGCCATGTAACTGCTAAAAACATGAAAAATGGCTTAGAGAAATATATATTTGACAAAACTGAATACAGGACTCAAACATTGAGTGTGATGAAGGCAAATGCTTTATGTTGACAAAGGCACCTGCATTCAAAAGTCAAAAAAACTCAAGGACTGAACAGCATCACATTGAAATACAGAAAGGAAATACTTTCAAAAAATACAAAGAAACTGAGAAGACTAGAATTAGGGAGGAAAAAATCTGTCTCAGAAAACAGCTAAGTCATTGTGAAAAAAATAACAATATGAAGAATTTGAATATCACAAACATCCAACTTGGTATGATATACATATATCATATATATAGACAGAGAGAGAGAATTGTGTACCAAACAAATTGCAACTAAACGCTCTTTTCAAACATCATATAACAGTTGCAATAATAAGCCAGATATGAGGTTACCAAAAAATGCCTTTAGAAGTCCCAAAGCAGAAATCACACAGCCCAAGTTCTGATTAAAGGGTCACAAAACCAGACGGTAAACAACTAAAGCCTATCCCCAAAGAAACTTCCTACTGAGAAATGTTGAATCGCTCTTCTAAATGACTCAAGATAAAAAGAAACTCAAAATTAAAATTAAAGGCTATTCAGAAATGAGTGAGAATAGAACACCATATATCAAAACACAGAATTTGGACAAAGCATCAATCAAGGAAAATTTGATGGTGAAGGCATTTATTAGAAATGGAGAAAAATGGGAACTACACGAGCCAAGGAGTCAGTTCAACAGAGTAGAAAGAGCAGCGGTCCAAGCCCACAGCAAGGAGCCTCAGGCAGGGAGGGGGAGTGAGCACTGGGACACACTCTGGGGTGGACTCTGGCCTCCTCCTCCATCCAGCTTGGCCCTTGATGGAGTTACTTCACCTCTCTGTTTGCTCTTTAGCAAACCAGGGCTCTCATTGTTTTATTAAAAGATTAAGTGAGATGGCGCTAGTGATAAAGAATCCACCTGCCAGTGCAGGAGTTGTAAGAGATGAGGGTTCGATCCCTGGGTCTGGAAGATCCCCTGGAGGAGGCAATGGCCACCCATTCCAGGATTCTTTGCTGGAGAATCCCATGGACAAAGAAGCCTGGCGGGCTACAGTCCATGGGGTCGCAAAGAGTTGGACACGACTGGAGCAACTTAACATGCATGCATGCCTAAGTGAGATGGTGCAGATAAAGTTCTAGGGTGAGCACCTGACCAGCAAAGCTTACCTTAAAAGGAAGACAACAGTGTGCATTAGTCAATGACTCAAGGACTCATTTATCTAAATTAGGCCATCTCTTGTATGAACATAGGTGCAAAACTCTTAAAATATTCACAAGCTAAATCCAGTCATGTATAAAGGTGGGGGTAACATGAGTGAGCCAGCTGAACATATTCTAGACACACGAAGTTGACTCACCATTGGGAAAAAATCGACCAACATTATTCATGAAGAACTCGTCAGGCTGATAGGAATAGAACACCTGCTGCCGTCTTCTCTAATGACCCTAAATTAAGACTGTCGGCATCTCACTCAGGTGAAATCAGGAGGCGTTCTCCAACTGAGTGCATCTGGGAAGAATGTCAACAGGTCGCATCTGGAGTTGTGCATCTTACTGCCAGGCCACAGGCACCTCCACAGCGCGCTGCATCTACAGCATTAAAAATATGGCTGACATCCCACAGCGTCACAGACCTACATATGTAGTGAACAACAAACATTTCCAGCCAGAAAGAATTCAATTTTATTTGAGAGTGAGAACGTTTAAAAATTCTCAAGCAAAAATTCACATAAGCACGTTTGTTCTGTTCTCCTGATTTTAAAAATAATATCTAAATTGTCACTTTAGTAAAGGAGATAACCAGATGGCAATTTTATTTCAAGAATCTTATTTCAAGAGGGTCAGTTCATCAGCATAACTCTTCAGTCTGTTCTGTCTATAGATCTGAATCCAGGAGACACTCAAAAATTATGTTTAAACATATTTATCTAAAGGACTGCCCAGGGTTTATATTCAAGGTAACTCTAAATATATAAAAAAGCATCTCTGGGCAAGAAGTGACAAAGATATCAGTAGGGCTCCCTCCTCCTCCTCCTTCTTTAAAAGAACATATTGATATGAGTAACCTAAAATTCAAGAAATGTGACTTTACAGTTGCTTGAAGGTTGCAATCCTAGAATGTCCTCTGAGAAGGTATTTAGAACTTCAACATTCAGGCAGACTGCAGACCACAGCACGAGGCTCAGATCACACCGAGAGGACAAGCATACGATGAGAATCCAAATTTAGGCAGAACATGACATGAAAATATGAGTTCAGGCAATATCTTCTTGTCTTGGCATAATTGTTCTGCATAATCATTTTATATTTGTTTTCAGTGTATGCCACTGAATCCACATAAAATGTCTAATGTTGTTTAAAAATGCAATGAAATCAAATTGTCTTGTTAAATATTAGGAGCAATTAACTAAAATCCATTATTCTAAGTTTTAAAAGAAAAATTTTCACTTTTGTTGGATAAAAGCAAAGTAGTACACATTTATTTTACTCTCCTTCCTGAACAAATCACCAAAACACACAAAAAGGAGTCAAAAATAGTAAACGAAACATCACCTGCATTGAAAATAGGTTGTGGCCATAAACACAGGGTGCAAATTCATGGTCTTATTTTCTTTCAAACTAAAGAAACTTCTTCAACATTTCCTGCAGTGCAGGTGTTCAGGCAATGATTCTCTCAACTTTTGATTGTACAAGAAAGTCTGTATGTCACCTTCATTCATGAAAAGCATTTTCACTGAGCGTAAAATTTGAGTTCGGCTTTTTTCTTTTAGCATTTTCCCGATGTTTGGTCGTCTCTAAGCTAGTATAGTGTCTCACAGGGTGTTTGTTGTTATTCTTAGCTTTGTTCCTCTTGATGTAAGATGTCTTTTCCCTCTGGCTGTATGAAGATCTTTCTGTGGCTGGTTTTCAGCAGCCTCATATGGTATGTGACAGTGTGATCTTTTTGTTTATACAGCTGAGTACATCTTAAGTCTCTTGGATCTGCAGATTTAGTGTTATTAGATTTGGAAAATATCTTGGCCATTATTTCCTCAAATTTTTTTCTGCCCCTGCTTTTTGGGCCTCCAATTACACATATATTACATTGCTTCCCAATGTCCCATGGCTTACTGAGTCTCTGGGTTTGAGAAAGATTTTTTTTTTCTGTCTCTTTTCTTTGCCTCTATTTGGATTATTTCTATTTCTATGTCTTCAAGTTTATGAGGTTTTCATCTGAAGTCATGTAATCTGCTGTTTATCCCATCCAGTTAAATCGTCACTGCAGTTGCTGTGTTTTCAGCTCTTGATGTTCCATTTGGCTCTATTTATATATTTTATTTCTCTTGATATTGTGTTTTAATTTCCAGTTTTCCCAACACCACTTATGGAACAAACTTATTTCCCCATTGTATATTCTTGACTATTTTGTTGTAAATTAATTGACCATACATGCCTGGGTTTATTTCTGGGCTCTCTGTTATATTCCACTGATACATGCCACTTTTATGCCAACACTACACTGTTCTGATTACTCTATCTTTGTAATATAGTTTGAAATCAGGGGGCATGATGCCTCCAGCTTTGTTCTTCTTTCTCAAGATTGCTTTGGCTATTCAAGGTCTTTTATGGTTCCATAGAAATTTAGGATTGCTTGTTCTATTTCTAAGAAAAAATGTCATTGGGATTTTGATAGCAATTCTATTGTATCTGTAGATAGCTTTGGGTAGTATGGCCATTTTAACAATATTAAATCCTTAAATCCATGAACATGAAATATCCCATAAGTTTTTTGTGCAGTATTCTCATTTAGTCATCTAAATTACCAATAACTATAGTAATTTCCTCTCTACCAAACAGTTATTTTGGAGAATGTTATTCTAATTTTCAAGTGATTGTAGTTTTGTTTAAATAGGTTTGTAGGATTCTTCTGTAGTTCTTTGATTAACAGGTGAGTTTTTCTGTCTGATGTGAAATTAGTTTTTTCTTCTGCATTGATCCCCTTAAGTGTTTCTTTATTTTCATATTTTTCTCATCATTGTAGTGGGAATCAGGAAATAATTAGGTTTGTGTTCAAACCATCACCTTGCTGGAAAACAATCATGGATAATGGTTCAGTTGACTGGTACTTTCTTCTTCTCCAGTGTAAACCATTCTGTCGTTTTCGTTCTCTTTGCTCTCTCCAGCACAATCAGTGTCCTGTGACTATGACAATATCAGGGTCATTTTAAATTCTGTTTGAGAGAAAAGTCACTATCTACTTAGAATTTAAGGTGAAAACCAACAGCTAGCCTCCATTGTGCTGAGCCATGATTTTTTCTGCATCGCATGATGACGGCTCTAGCAACAATAACTCAGGAGTAACTTGAAGACATGTCTTTGTAATTGCTTCACACCCAGAGCCACAGAGACAATAACTGCCCTGCAAAGGACCAAAGAGATCATCCAATTAGTAACTACAGTCCCTTGTTCTGTAGATGAGGAAAGTGAGTCATGAATAAGACTTTCCCACACCATTATTTAATGGAAAATTTGCATTCATATTTGCATGAAGAGCAATGCCTTACATAACAGAAGACTAACAACTTAGTATAATTTATGGGAACATCATTTTTAAAAGGGTTACTCATAACCTCGGTTCCTTCAGAAACTATATAGAATAGAAATGACTTTCTGTCAGCCTTTAAAACTGTTAATTTTCTATCCTAAATGTCAGCTGGTAAGTTACTCACTAGAGTCATGCATGAACAGCACCCAAGAGACACTGGAGGTTTATATTTGAGATTTTGTATTTCAAAGTATTGGAATTTCTTGATCCTGAAGACAGGCAATGTCTGTAAAACATCTATTTGCAACTTAAAGGCAGGTATACATGACTTGTCTCTATAGTGCACTCTCTACATAAAGAGTTGTCATCTACTCTGCCCTTACTCATCTTTACTGTCATTTCTAGAACCTCCCTTCAGCCATTCCAGGAATAACATGAATAGTGATACTGATGTTATTTTCATCTTAATTTTACTTCTGATTTTAATTCCAATACTAATACTAGCTGAAGGTTATTGAGTGCTTATTAGATACCAAGCTGTTTTCTAAAAGCTTTAAAACATAGATGGTCTCTTTAACACAAGTAAGAGCCAACTATTAGGTCCATTTTTCAGACTAGGAAACTGAGGCACAGATCGCTGAGTGACTTAGCCCTACCCAGGCAGTCTGGTTCCAGAGTCTGAAGTCTGTTTTTAAATGCTGCTCTACTTCTCAGTCCCAGAGTCCATTCAGGTATTTGTCATGTCCAACTGAAAGGGGGAATTCTGAAAGCCTTCTCGCACTACAGTGGTCCAGGGAACCTGTCTTTCTTATAGAAACCACAGGTTACTTGCCTGTCCTTGGCCATGCTTGCCTCAAAAGCCCGATGAGAGTCACATGCATGATGTTTCATGAGCAGGAAAAAGAAATGGGCTCCATAAATCATAACTGTACACGTCTGAGAAGGAGAAGAAGACCCAGAAGTAACGGTAGACTCTATTCAGATGTTGGACAAACACTTAAATGCTCATGACCCAGTGATGAAGGGCAGGAGGCTACCACACCTGTACATGTCCCATTCAGGGGGCTGTTTCTCAGAGAAAAATGATGGCTCCTCCTTGGAAATAGTTCCTCCTCGATCTCATATTTCTTGTTAATTTTAAGGTGGTAATTTCAAATGGTTATTCCCATTTGCATCAGATGAAAACTAAAAGATTGAAAGCAGAAGGAGAAGAGGGTGACAGAGGATGACATGGTTGGATGGCATCACAGATTCAATGGACAGGAACTTGGGCAAACTCTAGGAGATAGTGAGGGACAGGGAGGCCTGGCATGCTGCAGTCCATGGGGTTGCAAAGAGTCAGACACAACTTAGTGACTAAACAACAATAACAAAGACTGAAATGTCCATCGAATTCAACAACCAGGTGGTGTGGCTACAGTAGAGCAAACCAGGGAAGCAAGGCAGGGGTGAGATGCCCAGGCTCACGGAGCCCTGTTGAAATGCTGGCTTTCATGCTGAACATGGTGGAATCATGGGCATGACTCAAGCACAGGAACGGTGTGTTCTGGCTCAAGATGTTAAAGGTTCATGCAGGCTGCAGGGTTGTGCACAGGCTCAGGGCGACCAGGCAAAACAGACCCCTTAGGAAGGGATTTTAATCATCCCAGCAAAGGAGGACTAGAAGCTTTGTGGTAGCAGGAGAGATGGAAAGGAGGGGTGGTCAGCTGGGGTGCAGGGGGAACCAGTTAGGTTTGCTGATAGATGGGACATGGATAAGAGAGACAGAAGGTCCAAGGATGACTCCAGGGTTTTGCCCATGGCACTGGTCCTGGCTTATTGCTTGTTTGCTTGTTTTCTTGGAGTGTCTACAAAGATGGAGTTATCAGAGGAAGTATTCAGAAGGAAGAACAGATTGTGCAATGTGTTGGTGCCATCTTATTCTACTGCATTAATTTGATCAATAAAATGCATCGAGTGTCAATTTCACGGCATGCTCTGTGCTAGATGTCAGAGACGGAAAACAGAAAGACATGCCATCTTTGCCCTCAAGGGAGTCACAGTCTAGGAGGAGACAGACATATAAGACCATGTTTCAAATAATTTCCTTCCCTCTCAAGAGGAGGAAATTTGTTACCAGGGAAGAGAAATTTATCACCTCACAGAACAGGACTAAACAAATCATCCCCCAGCCCCATTTACTAAGGTTCTATAATGATAAAAGTTTGAAATGTCCTCACCCAGAGCAGGTCCAAACAGCTTAAGCCCCAAGGACAAGTCAGTGTTAACATCACTCCCCACCACAAGAAGATACAAGGTGACTTTATATGAAGAGACCTGAGCTGAGAGAATAACTATTTTTCTATTTTCAAAATTTCCTATTGTCTTGAAGCACCAACTGTGAGAACCCAGGAGCACAGAAAAAGATCTAGGAGTAAATCAATTTAGAATAAATTGGCATCCTTCTGAACACAGAGATTTGGAAAATTGGAGGAAAAGTGTCAACCAGAAAACTGAAATAGCATGTTATCACTCTGAATGCTTTGTTGGTTCTGGAATTCTTCCTTCAGCTTTTAAGATCTTAGACTGAAGGAGAACATGAGAAACACATCACAAGCTTTATTCTGAATCACTTATTTATGGTGTAATCTTTTTAAAGTTGTCATACATTGCAGACATTTTAAGTTTAGCCCCTACTCTTCAGAAATATAGAACTTTTCCTTCCAGTGTATATATATGTTTCCTACTGTGATTATATAATATTATACATATTCTTAAATTATCATTCTACTTTGAAAAATAGCCCCAGTAGTTTATAGCACAGCTATCTTGAGCCAGCATCCCTAGGCTGAGCTGATCATATTTCATTTCTAGAATTTATTAGACACAAATTCCAGGACTAAACCTAGGTATGAGCAAACTTGGGGTAAGAGCAAAGCTAACAAACCAATGCTCTGACTTTTTATGGTGACATTTCTACTGTGGTCATGAAAATCAATGTGGCTATGTGTCTATGAAATTATTTTAAATGTCAATAAAGACATACAGTGAACATTGAAGAATCTATGGAATAGAAATTTTATTTTTGGATAAGTTTTATATTTGGATCTGACTGTGGGCAGAATAACCAGAGATCAAACTAACAACATTCACAGAATCATGGAGAAAGCAAGGGAATTCCAGAAAAACATT
The DNA here is from genome assembly GCF_027580195.1 of Bos mutus. Taxonomy (NCBI): domain Eukaryota; kingdom Metazoa; phylum Chordata; class Mammalia; order Artiodactyla; family Bovidae; genus Bos; species Bos mutus. The sequence continues at coordinate 34,588,000 of NC_091628.1, read as the reverse complement.
GACTTCTGCTTCACTGACTGTGCTAAACCTTTGACTGTGTGCATCACAACAAACTATGGAAAATCCTTAAAGAGATGAGAATACCAGACCACCTGACCTGCCTTCTGAGAAATCTGTATGCAGGTCAGTAAGCAACAGTTAGAACTGGGCATGGAACAATGGACTGGTTCAAAACTGGGAAAGGAGTACGTCAAGGCTGTATATTGTCACCCTGCTTATCTAACCTACATGCAGAGTACATCATGCAAAATGCCAGGCTGGATGAATCACAAGGTGGAATCAATACTGCTGGGAGAAATATCAACTACTTCAGATATGCAAATAATACTACTCTAATGGCAGAAAGTGAAAAGGAACTAAAGAGCCTCTTCAGTTCAGTTCAGTTCAGTCACTCAGTTGTGTCCAACTCTTTGTGACCCCATAAATTGCAGCACACCAGACCTCCCTGTCCATCACCAACTCCCAGAGTTCATTCAAACTCATGTCCATCAAGTCGGTGATGCCATCCAGCCATCTCATCCTCTGTCGTCTCCCTCTCCTCCTGCCCCCAATCCCTCCCAGTATCAGAATCTTTTCCAATGAGTCAACTCTTCGCATGAGGTGGCCAAAGTATTGGAGTTTCAGCTTTAGCATCAGTCCTTCCAATGAACACCCAGGACTGATCTCCTTTAGAATGGACTGGTTGGACCTCCTTGAAGTCCAAGGGACTCTCAAGAGTCTTCTTCAACACCACAGTTCAAAAGCATCAATTCTTCAGCCCTCAGCTGTCTTCACAGTCCAACTTTCACATCCATACATAACTACTGGAAAAACCATAGCCTTGACTAGACGGACCTTTGTTGGCAAAGTAATGTCTCTGCTTTTCAATATGCTATCTAGGTTGGTCATAACTTTCCTTCCAAGGAGTAAGCGTCTTTTAATTTCACAGCTGCAATCACCATCTGCAGTGATTTTGGAGCCCAAAAAATAAAGTCTGACACTGTTTCCACTCTTTCCCCATCTATTTCCCATGAAGTGATGGGACTAGATGCCATGATCTTCGTTTTCTAAATGTTGAGCTTGAAGCCAACTTTTTCACTCTCCACTTTCACTTTCATCAAGAGGCTCTTTAGTTCCTCTTCACTTTCTGCCATAAGGGTGGTGTCATCTGCATATCTGAGGTTATTGATATTTCTCCCAGCAATCTTGATTCCAGCTTGTGCTTCTTCCAGCCCAGTGTTTCTCATGATGCACTCTGCATATAAGTTAAATAAGCAGGGTGACAATATACAGCCTTGACATACTCCTTTTCCTATTTGGAACCAGTCTGTTGTAATGAGGGTTAAAGAAGAGAGTGAAAAAAACTGGCTTAAAATTCAACATTCAAAAAGCAAAGACCATGGCATCTGGTCCCATTACTTCATGGCAAACAGATGGGGAAAAAATAAAAATAATACAGCATAGTATATACACATATATCAGAGAATAATTTGGTGAAACCTTGACTTGACAGTGGAGTAAAACATTTTGAGATGCTATTTAAAAGATACATGCAAATAAACCTATAATTATAAAACTGATAGAATTGTATTAGAAAAATTATAGTACCTCACTTAATATGGCACTTTGAGAATTAAATGGTATAACATTAATACAGGTAAAGCCTTTGCATAGTGACTGAAAACTATATGTGTACTCTGGAAGATGGGGATTCAGGAAGGACTATTGGCAGTTAAATTTGTAAAACCTTGAGAAAAGCCTGTATGAAAATTTAATGAGTTAAATAAACATTTATCAATGACCTGTTCTGCTGTGTGCATGCTCAGTCATGTCCAACTCTTTGTGACCCCCATGGACAGTACCCGCCAGGCTCCTCTGTCCATGGAATTCTCCAGGCAAGAATACTGAAGTGGGTTGCCATTTCCTTCTCCATGGAATCTTCCTGATCCAGGGATCGAAACTGCATCTCCTGCACTGACAGGCAGAGTCTTTAACTACTGAGTCACTCAGTGACTGAGTGACCCGGGAAGCCCTATCAATCACCTACAACACAGCAATTCTGAATAAGTTGTTAGACTTCAAAGCATGACTAAGACATGGCTTCTGCCCCTGGTGTGTGAAGGTGAAGTAATGATAAATAATTCAAATGCAACATATAGGTGCTCTGATGCAGGTGTGTCCGAAGCTCTGGCAGGGGGTGGGGGTGCGCAGAGCAAGATGAGCGACTTCCCTGTTGAGAAGAGGACCAGGAGCTGGGGCACACAGGATTTTCACAGGGCAGAGGAGGAACGAGTTTCTAAGCGGAGAAAACAGATGCTCAGGAACTTGGCAGCAAGACCATGGGGTGGATTCACTTTAAAGGGAGAGAAGATGTGGAGAGAAGCTTAGGCAAGACAGGGAAGAGTGGTGACCTCAGACTCAAGGGCCCTTTGGGTTTAGTGTTCTTCTTCTAGGCAATGGAGCACCACCAAAATTTTGTATATGCCACAGCCTAAAAGGTAAGATATTGCAAAATACTTTGGAAATCTTCTGAGAGTTGAGCCACTGAAAAAAATATACAATAACTAGAGTTCTGAAAAATCTCAGGAGACAGAGTCTAGCCTTTCCCGGGTCTCTCTTGGGAGGAATGTGGAAAGCTGGAGTGTTACTAGCTGCACTCCAGTGAATTTAAAGAACTTAATTTAAAATAAGGCATTAATGACAGCATTGGAAAGAATCCGGTCCATGGTCCCTAACCAAGGTCATTAAACAATGCTATTTTTGCATATATTACATACAAAGCTAAAATTAATCCCGATTTTCTTATATTTCAATGTTTCATCCCAGAATTGCCCATGCAGCAGCAAGAGGAAACATTGAGCAGACTCCAAGGCAAGAATGAGAAATAGGAAGATTCTCCTGACTTGTCTCTAAATCTCTATGAAAACTACATTGACAAAGTATGTGATGGTCTTCATATATGAACTCTTCTCTTTAGAAATGAAAGTCCCTATCAAAAATTTTAAAGTACTGACGATTATGAATATAAATAGGTCTTTAAATACTATGGGCTTTATATGGTTTCTAGCCTACATGATAAGAAAGTAAGCCTCTAATCCGAAAGTTATGTTTCAAAGGCAAGCATTTCACACTTTCTGTGTCCATTATTACATTTTATTGAGGGAAGGCAGTCAGCTTGGAATAATGCAACTCCATTTCCTACTTTTGGTAAAGAGCTGTCTTTGGACGTAGATACGGAGCTGTTTCAGTCATAGATTTTCATGACAACCACTCAGAGTTCACTGCAAATTCGATTACGTTCAAATTTGGCAACTCAGATGGTCATAGCACCGACTATGTTTCCTCTATTCCTCAAGAAGATTGGTACATGTTTTGATGGCCCCTTAGTGTCATGATGAAAAATAAGTGTCCCTGTTTTTCCTCTCCAGTGTCAACAATTTTGGATGATTATATATCTTCTGAAATTGCTGCTGTTCTAGTGTTGTTCTCAAGGTCCACTTAAGTACTCAAATCTACTCACATTTTTATGCCTGGGATGGCAATTTGGAAAAATGTAAAATACTACAGAGCAAAATGAAGGCTATCTTTACAGAGATATGGCAATTTTTATCTTCATTTAAAAGAAAGTTGGAGAGATTTTAACCAGCTCAGAAGCCCAGAGAGGTTAAATAACTCATCCAAGATCATATTATTAAATCTGGTGTCAGGTGGGTCTACCTGACACCAGATTTCAGTCTCTGCTGACATTGAGACCTCTGTTCCTACTGGTGTTAAGCTAGGATGTTTGTTTCTATTAATATATGAGTCTCCTCCACACCTGGACTTGGGCAGGTGAGCAACTGAGATGCTGTATTTTTCTGTGTTTATCCATTCAAAATATCTTTTCCAAGCACCTAGTTCCAGGTCTTATGTTTACAACAAAAAACTAAGCACTGTTCTTGGCCAGAGGAATGTTTAATCTAATTAGAGAGGAAATCTCATGAATTACAAAAATAAAGGGGTAAAACACTGCTATGTATCAAGTGCTGTTAAAAAGAACATGGAATTGCAGAGAAGGAATGAATCTGCTGCCACTGTGATGAGTGTGGTAGGAGGTGGAGGAGGGGCCCAGATCCGTGAAAGTGGGCAGAAGTCAGTGTCCCCACAGTCAAAGGGAGTAGAACCCAACTCCTCTTTCAAAAATTCACATCCTGAGACAGCAGTCCCCTGACTTGCCTTTGATGGCTCATATCCATTAAACCACCCTGTCCTGCCCATGTTTTTCATGTCATGCCCTCTTTTTTAGTTCCTGTATTCTGTGCTAAGTTCTTAGCAGCAGACACAGAAAAGGAGACATCCAGCTAAATGATTCATATTTGGTGTATAAGATGGGCTGGGTCATTGTTGTAATCAAGATTTTTGATGAATACTGGAAACAGAGCTAGAAAACAGTATTTAAGCAAGTATTTGAAAGGTGCCCATTTTGTGGGGTTTTTCAAATTTTGACTCTACTGAGGTATAACCGACTTATAAAATTATAAGATATTTAAAGTATATATCGTAGGGATCTGATATATGTATACATTGTGAAAGGACTCCCCATCTAGTTAATTAACACAGCCATCATCTCCCATATATATCTTCTTTTTTAGATGAGAACATTTGAATTCTACTCTCTTAGCAAGTTTCCATTATGCAATGCCATGTAGTGTTGACAGCTAAATAAAGAATTATTTGACTCAAGAAACAATGGAGTTGGGTTGGGTTGGACACCTTGGTGAGAACCAAGATTCTATGAAGATGAAAATAAAGCCAAAAATTTTATTAAGACAATAACTCTACATCTTTTCTAAGGCACAGATAGACAATGGCAACCTTAAAGTTGTCATTCACTGCATGATTCTAATAATTCAACCTGGAAAATTTGAAGCAATATCAGATAGTCTGCCACAGAGTGCAAAGGAAAAAAGAAATGTCTTAATACACACAGGAAATGAAAAAATTTTATTGCACCTGGATTTAACTTTAATAAATGCTTTTTAACTTTCTCCAAAATGACATTGGTCATTTGACTAGAAGGAATGCTGAGGGGAAATTTTAATAGAGATAATTTTAAAGGCTTAGGAAAAAAGATGGTGCCAAAAAGATGTTAATGAAAATGGGGTTACAATTGACATTAACTTTTCTTTATACTCAGTTTTTCAAAATTTCTACAATGTATGTGAATTGGTATCACAATCATAATTACCATATACGTTAAAAACAATGGGAATACAAAAGGAAAAGATATGCTCGTTCATTGCAAGATAAATGAATCTGCTTTCAAAAAGTTTCCAGATGTACAACTCTTCTGTCTGAATTTCTTGGCCAAAATACTCTGGCCATTTTTAAAAGAAAAAAAAAATCACAAATTAATAAAGATAAATTGCCTAGAGGTAGATTTTCATGAAAGTGAACTCACAAGAGCAGCATAGTTATTGCCTTGCACTGGCAGTTTACCAGGGGCACACCTGGTACTGAAACGCACACTGTTTAAGCTGTCTGAGCACATCTGGTCTTATCTTACCAAATAACGCAGATTCAGGTGAAACTGGGGAAGCCCTCATGTCTGTGGGTTTCTGGTATAAAAACTTTCTAAACAGCAAAACACACAAGAGATACAGGAACACCTGCAGAAAAACACATTCAATCATGGGGAAATTTCACTAGGTATGTGTCAGATCATGGGAAAATCTGGAGACTGACGAGCTCGATTAAAGCCATGCTTGCTTCAGAATAATGACAGTTTTAAAATGAAAGAGAGAAAAATAAACTTATAAGTACATTCTAAGAGCATATGAGAAGACAGCTTTAAAATTTTAGTTCCTACAGAACCATACCCTTATTCATGTGTGCACCTATTTGTGAACCAAAATTTTTTATTTAGACACTCATGTGCCAACCTCTGAGAAGCCTGGTGGGTGACAGGTGAGTGAAGAGAATCATCTCAGAGTTCCAGGTAAGTGGGGAGCAGACAGCATGCTAGAACCTGGGGTGTGCTCTATAGGGAGGTCCTGATACTTCAAAGAAGCCCCCAAAGGAGAGCAATCAGGTACCCACCACGGATTCCTACTAATCCGTAACATAGCTCCTACAATTAAATCAATCAGTCACAAACTCCACTCCATGAGCAGCTAAACAGAGGTGTGGTGGATAAGCCAGCTGGACGAGGCCTTAGCCTCCTGCATGCGAACTGGTTCAACTGAAGTGTGTTGTGTATGCCTGCTCAGTCATGTCTGAGTCTTTGCGACCCCATGGACTGTAGCCCTCCAGGCTCCTCTCTCTGTGGGGATTCTCCAGGCAAGAATACTGGAGTGGGTTGCCATGCCCTCCTCCAGGGGATCTTCCCGATCTAGGGATTGAACCTGGGTCTCCTGCATTGTAGGCAGATTGTTTACTGTCTGAGCCACTAAGTGAGCACCTAATAATAATAATGTTCAATGAATGAATTGTTAGATAAGGGAGTTAAGGTCTTCAAATTGCTTCTCACTGCCTTTCTCTAAGAGATTCGACAAAATTTCCTATGTCTGGGAAAACATGTGTGAAAAAAGGAAGCTATTTTTTTTAGTGTCTAAAATTTGCCTTGGAAATGATTTTAAAATGTTAAGGCAGTTTGAGAATCATGAAAAACTGTAATTAAGTAATTAAAATTATTGAAATTACAGATTTTGTAAACATGACGGGAAACACTGACCCAGATATTGTAAATACCACCACACAGAACTCCCTTCCCTTCCATCTGTTCTGAATCTGGAGTCTTACTCAGGATAGAATACTCCAGGAATCACTGGAAACGTCTTTTTGACACTTGCTCAGAACTTTCTCCCCTCTTTAGCATGATTTTATTTCACAAAGCAAGGATAAAATATTCTAATAAAACACATCTCTAATTTAATATTAATAGGAAAATGATTTCTCTTTCAAAGGTTATTTTTTAAAAGGTCGAAACAATTTATTCCTTAAAGCAAAGAATTATCTGTACAATTTATTTTAGAGATGCTTTTCTATCTCACATGGAATAATTACCTAACTTAACCATTTGTGAGCTCCATATTCTTAAGGATATAGAATTAAGACATGATTACTGCTACCAGTAAACTTACAACCCAGCAAGGTAAACACATAAAACAAAACAATATACTAGAAGTAGCTAAATGAATCTTGAAATATATTAGATGGCATATACCAACCAAGTCACATGATGCAGTGATTAATAAATGGCTCAGAGAATAGACCCTCAGAAAGGACTAGAGGGATCCAAGAAGACTGCACAGAGGTGTCAGCCAGGGAAGACTTAAAGAGAGAGGGTTTTGACTGACTTTGACTAAAAGTCAGTACAGATAAATGGAAATTTCCTACAACACTCTATTGCCCTTTCCATCTCCATCTAATCTGAGAAACATTAAACGAGGTATTCCATGCAAAACTGGAATTCTAGAGAGAACATATAAATATATATCACAGGCATCTACATAGTACATACCAGAAGGATATATGTGTGTGTAATATCAGATCAGGGGCTTCCCTGGTGGCTCAATGGTAAAGAATCTGCCTGCCAATGCAGAAGACGTGGGTTCGATCCCTGGGTCTGGAAGATCCCATGGAGGAGGAAATGGCAACCCACCCCAGTATTCTTGCCTGGAGAATCCCATGGACAGAGGAGCCTGGCGGGCTACAGTCCATGGGGTCGCAAAGAGTCAGACACAACTGAGAGACTACAAAACAACAAAACATCAGATAGATACATATCATATCTGATGGATGTATTTCATGCAATATATACATATATGTATCATTTCGTATCAAACAGAGGGACCCAAATCCTATCTATGAACAATGATGCTGACCCTACCTACATTCCTGACCCTCAGAGCTTTCTTTCCCAAAAAATCCTCAAAGGAAGTGGCTTCAGAGCCACAGTCTCAGTCCTAAGAGCTAACATCACCCCACAACCAGCTGAGGAAGCACCAGGATGTGAGATGTCCCATAGCAGGTTTGCCTGAGCCCACCATCTGGGGAGTTCTCTTCGTGTTTACTAGTCAGGAGGCTCATTAGTTCTCCAGTTGGTACCATCATGCCACCAGCCTTTCAGCCTCACTTACCACAGTTGATAACCCCCTTATCCATGAGAAGCCACATTTATGAGGCTCTAAACATGGATCACCCTGTGTTCTCTTCCCAACTTCTTCCCATTTCAATGGGGACACCTTCTCACCACGCATTTCTTTGTCCTCTTCATCTCCCCAACTCTAAATACTATTGTGACCCAGAACTGAGTCTTCCAGACTCCTCTCTCCAGCTGCACCTCTGTTCCTTCAGTATCTTCCTCAGGGTCATGGCTTAAATCCCAACTTCCATCTTCATATCCCCAGCCTGGAGCCTCCCTCCTCAGTTCTTGATGCAGACATCTGCTCATGGGATGCGTCAGCTTGATGTCTTAAAGAGGACTCAAATTTCACAAGTCTAGCACTAGACTCTTCACCAACTGCTTGAAACTCTTTTCCAGCCATCCCCTCCAAATCAGTCCTCAGGACCATCATTCACCATTTGTTTGAGGCAAAATGTGAAGTTATCTCAAACTTGGCTCTTTTTCTTACCTCGTATCCAATCCATCACCAGAGGTGTTGACTCTGGGCAGTCCTCCACACTGACCCGCTCAGGCTGTGGTCACCTCCCACCCGGCTATTGCAGTAAAGGCCTGTCATGTCACCTCAATCACTACTCAATCACTGAGCAGCTTATACAACAGGCATTTACATCTCACAGGCTGGAGGCTGGGAGTCCAAGATCAAAGTGTCTGCAGGTTTGGTTTCTCCTGCACTCTCTCCTTGCCTTGAAGATGGCCCACCTCCCTGCTCTTTCCTTAAGCAGTCTTTTCTGCTTTTCCTCACCCTATTAGTGTCTTTCATGTGTCCTGATCCCTTCTTATAAGGACACCAATTAGACTGGATTAGGGCGCCACCCTAACAACCTCATTTAACTTTAATTACCTCTTTAAAGGTCAGTCAAGTCTTAAAGTGTAAATATAGTTACACTTGCAGCTGGTGCTTCAGTGTATGAATTTGGGGAGGCAACATTCCATTATGGTATCATTCAGTGGTTTCCCATCTCACACAGGAAACAAGCCAGCATCTTTTCAGTAGCCCGAGAGACAGCATGTGGCATGGCCACCCTGTGGCTAGTCTTACTCCAGCTCCAGCACGCAAGCAAATCAGCTTGTTTGCCATTCGTGGAAGAACAGGCACCCTCTTTACTTGTGATTCCCTCCTTGGAAGGGTCTTTCTCTCCCTGTCACAGGGTTCTCAGGTCTTTGCTGAAGCATCTCTTCTCCAGGAGACCTTCCTGCCTAATTTACAGCTTCACCTTGAACACCACGACCCCCCTCTCCCACTTTATTTTCCATCAGGACACCTGTCATCATCTCTCCCAGTGTTGACATGACATATATTTTACGTATTTATGGGTATTTGTCTGACACCAAGCTTCCTAGTGGCTGAGGTCTTTGTTTTATTCAATGCTGGTTCTCCATCATCTTGAACAGGAACAAACATTCTCTGATCAAGGTGACAGAAATTCATGACTGTTTTCAAGGGTATAATGCTGATCAGAACTATCAACTATTTCTAGAACTTATTTGATCTTGGCCAATAAGCAACCTCTACTTTCTCCTAGTTGATAATAAACTCGTACTGGTTTTGAGATCTCTTTCTGGTGACTGACTCTGCACAGCTACCCCATATCCATTATTATTTCTTGTTTCTTTGCTTGTATACTTAGAACATGCTGAAATCAGCACATATGAATTCATAAATTAAGACCTCAAGGGCTTTTCTATGAAAGTCCTTGGTTTATTGAGGTGTTAACATAAACCATAATCCTGCAAAGAGTTAGAAATTTTAGATGAAAGAAGAGAACATTTATTGAGCACCCACTTTGAAAATGTATGATTTCATTGAATCCTTACTACAAGCCTGACTTCCCGTGGCTCAGACGGTAAAGCGTCTGCCTACAATGTGGGAGACCTGGGTTCAATCCCTGGGTCAAGAAGATTTCCTGGAGAAGGAAATGGCAACCCACTCCAGTATTCTTGCCTGGAGAATCCCATAGACGGAGAAGCCTGGTAAGCTACAGTGCATGGGGTCGCAAAGAGTCGAATACAACCGATTGACTTCACTTTCAATACCTTTACTATAAGCCTCTGTTACCACTGTTATTAAGTCTGTTGATACTCATTAAATCTATTCATACTGTATTGTCTATTGATACTGGATTAAGTCTATTGTTAGTGTTATTAAGTCTACTGATCTGATTCTGATGTTGTTAGTAAGTCTAGTGATACTGTATTGTCTATTGATGTTGTTATTAAGTCTATTGATACTCTATTAAGTCCACTGATCTGATTGTCTCCTCCCACACATCAGAGCCAATATGGTTCCCTGAATATATAACAAAATCTACCTTTTTTTTCCTCCTGAATATGAGGAGTTAATTCACAACCCTTAAGGATTTTGTATAACAAGAAGCTTATCTTCTCCACTGAGCTAACAACATTCTCCTGCTGGACACCCTGTGCCTGTTCTCACATGTGGAACCCTGGATACAGCCTTGATCTCAGAGGCTTGGAATATGCAGGAGCCAGGAGGGAGGAAAGGTATTGTCTTCAGCAATTCTCCAAATACAGCATAATGTACTCTGTAAGAGTCTGGACTCCTGAGTGCAAAGCCCAGGTTGTCCATTGACTAGCTGTACATCTTGGGGAAGATACATCACTTTTCTGTTAAATGGGAAAGATGACAACAAATACACTGACAGCATTCATAGAGATGTTATGCCCACAGCCTGTAAGAGCTTCAGTAATGTAAGCTATTGATCTGCAACTTGCTTTTTCATTTGTACCAGCAGTCACATGTTTCCCCTGATAATACACATTTAATTTCTGATCTCTTGCTTTAACAATGCAAGTCAAACATCCTCATACATATTTCCAGAGGCTTATGTGAAAATTAGTCTAGGATATATACAGAGAACAGAGTCTGGCAAGTGTTCATCTCCAATTTGTCTGGATATCACAAAATTGTTCTCTAATGCATTTGTACTGACTTTTACTTCAGTCCCCACACAGCAGTGAATGATACCCTCCCATCATCTGATTGTCAGGCTTGATTGAGTGTGGCCTTCTGATGTGTGTGAGATGACCTCATGAGATACTCTGTTTTCATTTCCCTGATGGTTAATAAGGTTGGATATCTTTTCATCGTGTCGACCTTTCAGATTTCCTTTTCAGCTGATTGCTTATTCACAATCATTTCTACTACATTTTACTTGATCAAGGTAATTCATAAAACCAACTTTGATTTGAGGGTAGAAGAAATAGAGTCCATTGCTTAAACAGACAGAACATCACACCACACAGTGCATTTATCAGTTCTGTGGCTTGCTTTTTGTAACTGTTTTAGTTAATTTTACTGGAATTATCTATCATTCCCAAATAATATCTTCACCCATTTAGATTATTACAGAATATTGAGGAGAGTTTCTTGTGCTATATAGTACATCCTGAATGTAAAGAGAATTTGAAAAAGGATAGATGTATATGTATAATTGAATCACTTTGCTGTGATTTATGCATCACAGATGTCGCTTCCCAGCGTGTGGCTGATCTTTTCACACTTTACAGTGTCTTCTGACTCATAGACATTTTCAATGTTAACATAGTCAAATTTACTGTCTTTGTCTCATGAACTGTGATTTCTGTGTCTCTTTTAAGAAAATCTGTGCTCTCCAAAAGTCATATTCTGCTGTTTCTCCAAATGCCTTAAATTTTAAGTATCTACATTTGGGTCATAAACCATTTGGTATTTATTTTAGTACATCATTTGGGGTAAGAATAGAATTTAATTTTACTTTTTTTCATGTAACAAGCCAATTGCCCCAGCAGAGTTTGTTAAAGAGTCTAGATTCCTCTATTTATTTGTAATATCCTTCTGCTGTATAATAAGTTTCCTTATATTTATGGTTGTATTCAAGTCCTCTCTAGCTAGAATACAACACTATTTTAACAACTGAATAAGTTAAGACTGAACATTTGATTTGATACACCTTCATTTTTTTCTCCTTTAACTTCTCCTGACTATTAATGTTCTTTGCTTTCTCATTCAAATTACAACTGGTTTGTCGAGTTCCACTTATTAGTATCTTGAATGTTATTATATCAAATTTTAAAATTTAATTACTTGTAATCAATGCAAAAATCTCATCAGGAATGTTTTTCTTAGAGACTGAAAAGATTATTCTAAAATTAATATGAAACCGTCTAGCGTGTAGGAATCTTGTCTATCCAAAGCAGTCTTTGAAAAGAATTAAGTCGAAGGACTTATAGGACTTGATTTCAAGACTTATTATAAAGCTGTAGTAATCAGGATTAGTGATACTGGCATGAAGACTGACACATCAATGGAACAGAAAAAAATCCTGGAAGTAAACCCACATCTGTGCTGATGTTTGATTACCAGCAAAGTCAGCAAAGCAACAACTGAGAGGGGAACCTTTTCAAAAGGAATTGTGGGAACAATTGGACATCCATCTAGGAAAATAGACCATAACACTCTCCTCAAACCAAACACAAGCATAACTCAGCATGGATTACAGACCTACATTTAAATGCCAGAACAGTAAAGCTTCAAGAAGTTACAGGGTCCAAGTTAGGTCTCGGAATATCTGTACCAGTCCTTAACTAATTTAACAAGAAAGAGCCAAGCAATAGTAAATTGTTTCATAGCCCTGTTCCCATGAACAGCACAAAATTTTCTCTAAAACACTACACACTCCAAAACTAACATATTCAACAGCTAAATCTAATCATACTCAATATGCTTCTACCTTACTTTGTGTCAGTGCGTAAAATCCTAACAAGATTCTTTTAAAAATTCCTTATGGGAAATCTGTCACCACCTCATTTCCTGAAGCTCCAAAGTGAGCTGTTTAACTCAGCGTTAAGAAATTTCCCACATCTTTCTTTTTGTTTTCCTTCTCCTGGCTGGCACAATTTTTGATATGTAGTAGGTACTACTTTGTTTAATTTCATTTAACTGAAGATATAAAATCAAGGTTTAAATGTTCATAAAAATTTATGAGGGAAACATTTCTTTAAATTACTAAAGCTGAAGCCAATAAAATGACAGTAAAATTCTAAAACACCTATTTTCTTTCATCCAAAAAATCCCTATTCTTCTATTGCAGATTAGCTCAAAGAACTTAAAACATTTTTTTTCAAAACCAACAAAGAACAAAAGGGTAAATTTTTAAAACACAATTCAGGAGTTTGAGCAGATTCAGAATTTTCTCGTCATTAAAGGTAATGAACCTTTGACACTGTAGCTTTAATATTCGGAGAAGGCAATGGCACTCCACTCCAGTACTCTTGCCTGGAAAATCCCGTGGATGGAGGAGCCTGGTAGGCTGCAGTCCATGGGGTCGCTAAGAGTTGGACATGACTGAGCGACTTCACTTTCACTGTTTACTTTCCTGCACTGGAGGAGGAAATGGCAACCCACTCCAGTGTTCTTGCCTGGAGAATCCCAGGGACAGGGGAGCCTGGTGGGCTGCCATCTCTGGGGTCGCACAGAGTCAGACACAACTGAAGCGACTTAGCAGCAGCATTCTTCTTCAAATGTGTTCATAACTATTCACAGTGAAGCAGTTTTAGGTTCACTGAATTTACATGCTGCATATTACAGAGCATGACAGCTTTGAAATTCCATAGGCAAGAAACTGGTGACTTCCAATTCATTGTTATGCTGTAAATTTATAGATATGTAATAGATATTTTCATCTACAAAGATTACACTTGCAGTAAGAAGCATGATAACCATTTCATTTCTGCCATGTTTAGCACCAGTTTCTGAATGAGCACATCCAATCACGTTGTTATCTATTCCTTAAATATTTTAGGACCTTTCATGTTTGTTCCAGTATGCTAAGCCATGCAACTCTAAATTTCTAGTGCCGTCCAGAGGCTGCAAAACTTTAACATATTTTTGAAATCAATTATTAGAACACAAAGGTGTCTGAAGGAGAATGTGACACAGCAACTGTGGAGCTATTTTATTCACGGGACTTTTTTGAGAATCTTATAAAGATTACAGACACTGTCAGAACAAATGCATACTTTCACGAAATTTTGCTTACAACTTTAGGAATTTCAAAGAATACTTAAGTCTGATTCTTGGATCCCAGATTAAGAATCTTCACCTAGTTTAGTCCCCTTGAGTAAGTGAGTATATGTGTGCTCAGTCATGTCCTACTCCTTGCAACCCCATGAACTGTAGCCTGCCAGGCTCCTCTGTTCATGGGATTTTCTAGGCAAGAATACTGGAGTGGTTTGCCATTCTCTTCAGAGGATCTTCCCAACCCCATGTGCTGTGCTGTACTTAGTCACTCAGTCATGTCTGACTCTTTGTGACTCTATGGTCTGTAGCCTGCCAGGCTCCTCTGTCCTTGATGATTCTCCAGGCAAGAATGCTGGAGTGGTTCGCTATGCCCTCCCCAGGGAGTTTTTCGTTCAGGGATCGAATCCAGGTCTCCTGCATTGCAGGCGGATTCTTTACCATCTGAGCCACCAGGGAAGCCCCTTCCCAACCTATACTGGGAGCCAAAGCCCAGCACTGTGGGCCAGGACTCAGCACTTCAGTGGCCCAGCCAGTCTAAAACTCAAGCTTTTGCTGTCTGAGTTCATTACTATTTTTCTGCACAGTACTCAAATTCAAAAGAGGTAACTAGGAACAAAACACAGGATAACAATTCAAAGTTCTTATTAGATATGGAATAAAGTCTGAACAAGACAGACAAGTAGGTGCAGTAATTCTAGCATAATATATTTAGTGGTAGAAAATAATCATAGCAAGCCATCAAAAATGACATCCTAGGGACTTGCCTGGTGGCCCAGTGGTCAAGATTCTACCTACCAATGCAGGGGACAAGGGTTCAGCCCCTGGTGTAGGAAGATCCCACATGCCACGAGGCAACTAAGCCAGCGTGCCACAACGAGAGAGAAGCTTGGATGCTGCAACTAGAGATGCCCATGTGCTGCAGCTAAGACCCAATCAGCCAAATAGATTAAATAAATAAAAGTGACAGCCTAGGCATGAGTGGTCAAAGTACATCCCACACAGTGAGCACAGATAACCAATATAAAGTGATTGCTGGAAGGAAGGAGGGGGAAGGGCAGAGACAAGGTGGTAAGTCAAGGAGGGGAGGGGAGAGAAATGTGTTTACCAGCACAGAATTAAACATTCATCTAAAACGTCGTGCTTCTGCTAAGGTTAACACAGTCTTATTTGTCCAGTTAAGTGAAAATGTGACCATGATATGGTGCTTCCCTGATGGCTCAGCAGGTAAAGAATCTGCCGACAATGCAGGAGATACACGGATTTGATCCCTGGGTCAGGAAGATCCCCTGGATGAGGAAATGGCAACCTACTCCAGTATTCTCCAGATTCTGAAAAAATCTCATGGACAAAGGAGGCTGGTGGGCTACAGCCCATGGGGTGGCAAAGAGTTGGACATGACTGAGCAACTAAGCATGCACGTCATGTGACAATACAAAAGCCTGCTATTAAGTAGTTATCAAACGAACAAATATTATCTCAGTTTTTTTTTAACCTTGGAGTAAGATGGATCCTGCTAAGATGGTGCTTTGTTCAGAGAAGGAGCAGGTGGGGTGGAAGAGCCTGGGAGATGGCAGGAGCTAAGATTTCAGAAGAAAGCAGAAGCCACTCTGCACAAAGAGGAAGACGTGTTTAGAACCCCTCATAGAGGGAAGGACAGAGATGGGAAAGAGGACAGGGTGCAGAGCGGGCAGGTGGCAGGAGGGCTCTGCTCTGGGAATGTACTGGAAAAGGGAAGGACTAATCTGACTCCACATCTCACCTGTTTCTTTTGCTTTAACACTGTGCTCAGTTGCCCGTGCTGAGTCACATTGGCTTTGCATCTTTTGTAAAAGAATGCTGCCCAGAGCCTGAAATACACAGGGGAGTCTGTTCTCAGGGCTCTGACCTTTAAGGGTCCATCCACATAGAGATAAAAAGTTGCAGAACAGACAAGAGCACTTGTTTTATTGGAAGTTTATAGAAACATAATGACCTGACCTAACTGCACAGCTGCAAGAACAAAGGATTGCTACACCAAAACGTCTGCAACAGAAAACTACCCCCCTTCCTCACCTTGCCCTTTAAAAATGTTTTGCTGAAACCCTTCAGAGAGTTTGAAGTTTGGGGAGCACAAGCCACCCATCTCCTTGCATGAGCCTGCAATGACTCTTTCTCTGCTCCAAACTCTAATTTTTTGATTTGTTTGACCTCACAGTGCAATGGGCACATGAACATGCTGTTGAGAATATGAACTCAGCAACAGTATCTCTTTCTCAGAACCCCCAAATCTTGAGATTGGTCTAAAACTCAAAGAATGTTTAATATGAGTGGTCAGTTTATGGAAGACACTGAATGACCTAAACACTTTCTTTAGGGGCACCCCACTCCAGTACTTTTGCCTAGAAACTCCCATGGATGGAGGAGCCTGGTAGGCTGCAGTCCATGGAGTCGCTAGAGTCAGACACAACTGAGAGACTTCAGTTTCACTTTTCACTTTCATGCATTGGAGAAGGAAATGGAAACCCACTCCAGTGTTCTTGCCTGGAGAATCCCAGGGACGGGAGAGTCTGGGCGGCTGCTGTCGATGAGGTCACACAGAGTCAGACACGACTGAAGCGACTTAGCAGCAGCAGCAGCAGCAGGGGGCCAAAACAAAGCTGTTAACTCTAGCTCAAAGGTTAAAGCGTTTGCCTGCAATGCAAGAGACCTAAGTTCGATCCCTGGAAGATCCCCTGGAGAAGGAAATGGCAACCCACTCCAGTATTCTTGCCTGGAGAATCCCATGGACGGAGGAGCCTGGTGGGCTACAGTCCACAGGGTGGCAAAGAGTCGGACACGACTGAGCGACTTCACTTCACTTCACTTCAACTCTAAGAAAACTCTTTCTGACAATAGAATGTATGTCCAAAGAAGATTATAGACTCTTCTCTGGAAATGTTAATGTTGAATTAGTTATCCAAGAGATTGAAATGACGTAGGTATAAAACCAACTGAACTGAAGTTCAATCAACTAACTGAAGTTACCAAAGTCTGCTAAATATCTTCTTTAGTATCTTTTAACTCAATTTTTATGTTTCCATGATTTGCTTTCTTCAATAGTCCACATGTTTTAATATATTAGACACCATTAGAAACAAGAATTTCAGGTACTGAATTTAAATATATCTGTGAAATTCACTCATGCACATGGATTTCATTAAGTTCAGTGAAACAAATAAAGTCTGTTGTTATGAAGAGGACCTTTGACAGCTCATAATTACATAAAAATAAGTGCATCAGTTGAGGAGTAGAACAAAATTAAGATGTCAGCATTGATGAATCTCATAACTAAAATTTTAAGAAGCACTTTAAAACTCGGTAACTTTTCCCTATTTTGTGTGGCTACATTAAAGTGGTAATAATTAATTTTGCAGCAACTTGACAGTAATTATTTAACCCAACACATCATGGAAGGTAATTTTAGAAATGATGGACTAAAATACATTAAATCTGCTTAGCTAATTAAACCATGAAAGACTAAGATTGGAATTGCAACGAGAATTCAATTTATTTCAAAACCTGAACAAAATTTATATATTAGAAGTAAATGATTGGTTCTAACACTTATAAGTAAGGATAACAATACTAAAACAAAAACAAGCTCCAGGTCAAAACGCTAGTAAGAGGCATCTTTGGCAGTGGTAGCAGCAAGATTCTTTTTGGTAAATACTGGTAGCCAACAATAGTTAGAACAGATATATGTCCAGGCTTCACTTAAAAGCTAGTCTCAGATCAAAACCCACCACACATGGTAGGTATTGCATTGAATCTGTAGACTGCCTGGGGTAGTATGGTCATTTCAACAGCATTAATTCTTCCAGTCTACAGGCACAGTATACCTTTCCATCTCTGTGTCACCTTCAGTTTCTTTCATCAGTGTCTCAGAGTTGTCTGAGTACAAGTCTTTGACCTCCTTAGCTAGATTTATTCCTTGTTATTTCATTATTTTTTATATGATTGTAAATGGGACTGTTCTCTTAATTTTTCTTTCTGGTAGTTCCCTGTTAGTGTATAGAAATACAACTATTGGCTTTGGGCTTATTATATATGACTTTATTTGAAGAAGGAAATGGCAACCCACTCCAGTATTCTTGCCTGAGAAATCCCCATGGACAGAGGAGCCTGGTGGGCTACAGTCCATGGGGTCACAAAACAGTCAGACATGATGTAGCAACTAAACAATAACAGCAACATGCCTTTATTGTGTTGAGGGATGTTGTCTCTGTAGCCACCTTGTTGAGAGTTTCTATCGTAAGTAGACATTGAATTTTGTCTAAAGCTTTTTCTGCATCTGTTGAGATGATCAATCTGTTAATGAGGTGTATTGCACTGATTTATGTGTGGATACCAAACCATTCTTGCATCCCTGGGATAAATCCCATTCATGGTGTGTGATCCTTTTAAAGTATTATTGAATTTGATCTGCTAATATTATGTTGAGGATTTTTCATCTATGTTCATTAGTGATAATGGCCAGTAATGGTCTCTTTTTATGATATCTTTGTCTGGTATTGAGGTGACCCTAGACTTGTAGTATGTGTTCAGAAATGTTCTGTCCTCTGCAATTTTTTGGAATAATTTGAGAAGGATGGATCTTAACTCTTCTCTAAATGTTTGGTAGAAATCACCTGTGAAGTTATCTGATCTTGGACTTCTGTTTGTTGAGATTTTTTAAATTACTGATTTAATTTCATTAATGGTCACCAGAGCTATATGCTATAGGGGTTCCTCCTATGTGGACTGCATGGGCCCTTCTGCTGTTGTGAGCTGACTACTGTGGGCTAGTATGCTTCTCTGACTCTTGTTTCAGTTGGTTGCCACGCCCTGTCTGGTGCGGAGGCTGCCTGCTGTGGTTGGTGGGGCCAAGTATTGGCATGGCTGGATATAGGGCCAGGGAATCTTGGTCCATACCACCTTACTGGTGGGAGGCGCTGGGTCATGATGGGGGGTGGACTTCTGGTAGGCAGGGTCAGTTTTGTCATGGCTGACTATGGAGTCCATGGTGTCTTGGAGCTGGAGGTGGGGCCATGCCCTGGTGTCTCTAGCCCTGGGCGTCCTGGAGTCAGTGTTAGCTCACAGGTGGTGGGACGAGGGCCCAAGGGATTCCAGAGATGGTGCTGTCCCTTTGGTGTGTAGGGTTGGGTTCTGGGCCCTCTGGTGGGCAGGGCCAGTCCCAGGGCAGCTGGGGTCATAGGGGTTCCATGGCAGCCAGCTGTTGTGTGGGGCTGTGTCCCCACCCACCTACCTGCCTGGTCCGGGGTGTCCCAGGGCTGGTGCTGACTGGCTGGTAGGTGGGGCTGGGTTCTGGAACTAGAGGGAGGATTTCAAAATAGCACTCACAGCACCAGCATTCTCATGGTGGATGAGCCCCACACAATGGCTGCTGTAGCATCCACATCCCCAGGGTGAGCTTCCACTACCTCCAGTCTCTCTGCAAGTCTCTTCAGCATCAGCAAGCAGGTTTGACCCAGACTCCTTCCAAACAACTGCCTCTGCCCTGGGTCCTGGGTTCTGTGTGAGCTTGGCAAGCATGGAGTCTCCCCTTCCCACTTGTCTCTCTTTAGCCTTGACTTTCTCTGTAAACTTCTAGCTAGCCTACCATTGAGCTCTCAATTATCATGGAGCCTCCTCTTAACTGTGTATTACCAAGCTCTCCATCATTTCTGAGAGTGTCCTTAACTGGGAACTTCCCCAAGCTCTCCTCCAGAAAAATTCTGTCTCCTTAGGGAGGACAGTGAACCCCCTGCTTCTTCCCTGGGAGAAGCTGGCCCATTGCTCCAGAGCTAAACAGGACATGTGCTTTAGTCACTCAGTCGTGTCTGACTCTTTGTGACTCCATGGACTGTAGCCCACCAGGCTCCACTGTCCATGGGTTTCTCCAGGCAAGAATAATGGAGTGGGTTGCCATGCCCTTTTCCAGGGGATCTTCCCAACTCAGGGACTGAACCAAGTCTCTCCCTTCTCCTACACTGGCAGGTGGGTCCTTTACCTCTAGCACCACCTGGGAAGCCCAAGGACTTCAAATAACTGCTTTCAAAATAATTTTCACCACTTTTGTTTCATTGGAGAGAGTCTGCGGAGAGCCCCAGATCACCATTCCAATATGTTTTCCATTTATGTATGTTTTTACCATTCAGTTAAATTTTCTATTTGTGTTTTACAATGTAAGTAATATATTAATTTACTGCATATAATATAGTCATACATATACGTAAGCTGCAAATAATCCTACCTGTGTTGCTCAAAATATCTCCGAGAAGGCGCTCAGTCAAAACTGTATGAATGGATTTATCTCTGGGCTTTCTATTTTGTTCCATTGATCTATATTTCTGTCTTTATGCCAGTACCATACTGTCTTGATGACTGTAGCTTTGTAGTATAGTCTAAAGTCAGGCAGGTTGATTCCCTCAATTCCATTCTTTCTTTCTCAAGATTCCTTTGGCCATTCGAGGTTTTTTGTATTTCCATACAAATTGTGAAATTATTTGTTCTAGTTCTGTGAAAAATACTGTTGGTAGCTTGATAGGGATTGCATTGAATCTATAGATTGCTTTGGGTAGTATACTAATTTTCACTATATTGATTCTTCCAATCCATGAACATGGTATGTTTCTCCATCTATTTGTGTCATCTTTGATTTCTTTCACAGAGTTTTATAGTTTTCTATATATATTCTTTGTTTCTTTAGGTCAGACATGACTGAAGCAACTTAGCAGCAGCAGCAGCATTACTAAATATTTTATTCTTTTTGTCACAATGGTAATGGAATTGTTTCCTTAATTTCTCTTTCTGTTTTATCATTGTTAGCATATAGGAATGAAAGGGATTTCTGTGTATTAATTTTATATCCTGCAACTTTACTATATTCATTGATTAGCTCTAGCAATTTTCTGGTGGTGTCTTTAGGGTTTTCTATGTAGAGGATCATGTCATCTGCAAACAGTGAGAGTTTTACTTCTTTTACAATCTGTGTTCCTTTTATTTCTTTTTCTTCTCTGATTGGTGTGGCTAAAACTTCCAAAACAGTGTTGAATAGTAGTGGTGAGAGTGGGCACCCTTATCTTGTTCTTGACTTTAGGGGAAATGCTTTCAATTTTTCACCACTGATAATGTTTGCTGTGGGTTTATCATATATGGCTTTTATTATGTTGAGGTATGTTCCTTCTATGTCTGCTTTCTGGAGGGTTTTTACCATAAATGGATGTTGAATTTTGTTGAAGGCTTTTTCTGTACCTACTGAGATAACCAAATGGTTTTTATCTTTCAATTTGTTGATGTGGTGTATCACATTGATTGATTTGCAAATATTGAAGAATCCTTGGATCCCTGGGATAAAGCCCACGTGGTCATGATGTATGATCTTTTTAATATGTTGTTGGATTCTGTTTGCTAGAATTTTGTTGAGGATTTTTGCATCTACATTCATCAGTGATATTGGCCTGTAGGTTTCTTTTTCTGTGGCATCTTTGTCTGGTTTTGGTATTAGGGTGATGGTGGCCTCATAGAATGAGTTTCGTAGTTTACTTTCCTCCACAATTTTCTGGAAGAATTTGAGTAGGATAGGTGTTAGCTCTTCTCTAACTTTTTGGTAGAATTCACCTGTGAAGCCATCTGGTCCTGGGCTTTTGTTTGTTGGAAGATTTTTGGACACCTTGTCTTTGACAAGTAGGCAAGAATATACAATGGAGAAAAGACAATCTCTTTAACAAGTGGTGCTGGGAAAATTGCTCAACCATCTGTAAAAGAATGAAACTAGAACACTTTCTAACACCATACACAAAAATAAACTCAAAATGGATTAAAGATCTAAATGTAAGACCAGAAACTATAAAACTCCTAGAGGAAAACATAGGAAAAACACTCTTTGACATAAATCACAGCAGGATCCTATATGACCCACCTTCCGGGGTAATGGAAATAAAAGCAAAATCAACAAATGGGACCTAACTAAACTTAAAAGCTTTTGCAAAATGAAAGAAACTATAAGCAAGGTGAAAAGACAGCCTTCAGAATGGGAGAAAAATAATAACAAATGAAGCAACTGACAAAGAATTAATCTCAAAAATATACAAGCAGCTCATGCAGCTCATACCAGAAAAATAAACAACCCAATCAAAAAATGGGCCAAAGAACTAAACAGACATTTCTTCACAGAAGACATACAGATGGGTAACAAACACATGAAAAGATGCTTAACATCACTCATTATCAGAGAAATGCAAATCAAAACCACAATGAGGTACCATCTCACACTGGCTGCTATCAAAACGTCTACAAACAATAAATGCTGAAGAGGGTGCAGAGAAAAGGGAACCCTCTTACACTGTTGGTAGGAATGCAAACTAGTACAGTCACTATGGAGAACAGTGTGGAGATTCCTTAAAAACTGGAAATAGAACCCAGCAATCCCACTGCTTGGCACACACACTGAGGAAACCAGAATTGAAAGAGACACGTGCACCCCAATGTTCATTGCAGCACTGTTTACAATAGCCAGGACATGGAAGCAATCTAGATGTCCATTGGCAGACAAATGGATAAGAAAGCTGTGGGGCATATACACAATGGAATTTTATTCTGCTATTAAAAAGAATGCATTTGAATCAGTTCTAATGAGGTGGATGAAACTGGAATCTATTATACAGAATGAAGTAAGTCAGAAAGAGAAACACCAATACAGTATATTAATGCATATATATGGAATTTAGAAAGATGGTAACGAAGACCCTATATGCAAAACAGCAAAAGAGACACAGATATAAAGAATAGACTTTTGGACTCTGTGGGAGAAGGCAAGGTTTTTGATTTAATAAAATGACTTGAAACATGTATATTACCATATGTGAAATCGATCACCAGTCCAAGGCTGATGCATGAAACAGGGCACTCAAAGCTGATGCACTGGGACAGCCCTGAAGGATGGGATGGGGAGTGAGGTGGGAAGAGGGTTCAGGATGGGGGACACATGTACACCCATGGCTGATTCATATCAGTGTATGGCAAAAACCACTACAATATTGTAAAGTAATTAGCCTCCAATTAAAATAAATTAGTTTAAAAAAAAAAACAAACATGTATGGAGAGTTCAGACCTTTCCACACTCCTGGCTTTTTCCCCATATTTCTCTTCGGATACATTTAGCTTTTCCATCAGGGAAATCATGGCCAGCGCTCTGGGTCCTCTGGGCCGTCACCTTCCCCAGGAAGAAACTGTGGAGCCAAGTCGCTCTCCCACGTGGGCGAAGGGGTCAGTGAGCAAATACTGATAGACACAGAAGCACTAATAGGAGAACTGTGTGCCTTAAAATCATTTCAGCGAACCTCTTCAGGCTTTAAAAAAGAAAAGAAATGAAAAGAATCGTGGTACTGCTTCTTCTCCTGAGGATGGGTGCTATTCCCAAGCGCAAATCCCTCGGGGCACCCCCAGCGGCCAGTCCCCGGCCCTGCGCTGTGTCCGGAGGAGCCAGGGAGGTTCGCGGCGGGCCGGCCGGGGTCCCTCCGAAGCCCGTGAAAAGCCGGGCCCCCCGCATCGACGCCCGGACACGCGCGGGAAGGGCGGCGCTGGCTGGGGTACCTCGAGGGACGAGGGCCTTGGAGGGGGACCGGGCGGTGTTCGCGGAACTCCGAGCACCGATCCGCGAGGCCACGGCGCTGGACCCGGGGTGGGAGCGTCTGGAAGGCGGGGGCCGGAGGAGGGGGGGTGCCCTGAGGCCGCGGGGCCGAGAATCGGGGAGAGGGCAGCGAAGGGCGCGCCCGTGGACTTGAGCGCGGGGCCGGTGCGCGTCCGGAACCCCAGCCACCCCGCCTCCCCGGGCGCCGGGTCCAGGGCGCCACGAGCCCGCACTGGGATATGGGCGCCCGCGGCTGGGGGAACGCCCCCCAAGCCTGGGAGCTGAGCCGCCTTGGCGGTCGCCGAGGGAGGAGGACGAAGGCGCGGCCCGCTCTGCCCGGGAGAGGCCGGTGGTCCCCTTCCGCCTGGGATGGAGGACCTGGCGGGGCCGGCACGCACCCCCAGACCCGGGGAAGCGGCTCAGGTAAGGAGCGCGGCCGCGTGCCACCGCCTCGCCCCAGTGGCCCAGTGTCCACCCCTGAACCTGCTCGCTGCTCACCCCCTCCCAGCCCTGCCCCACGAACCCCGCCGCCTCCTGCCGGGGCCCTGGCCGGCCCGCACCTGCCCCTACGCCGCTGCGCTCCGCGGAGGTGGGGAGGGGGAGCCCTGCGGTGTAGTTGGGACCCTTCTCCAGTCTTTACTCCAAAGACTAAAGGCTGAGCCGTGCGCAGACAGGACTTAACTTCGGGAGAGGGAACGGTGGTCCGTGACCCAGCCTTGCGCATCCCTCGGCGGCGGGTGGGTGGGAGCGCCCTTAGGGGCTAACCTGGGCTTCGGGGGACGGGAGGGGGGACAGAAAGACCTGAAGTGCCCCGTCTCACCCCCTCTTCACTGGGGTGGTCCCTCCATCCTCATCCACTACCCTCAAAGCACCCTTAGGTGTATGTTTACATGTTATCACTTGGTTACGTTGGGATTAATTATCAATAGGAAGTCAGTAACAGCCATCCAGCGTAGTTGCTGTTCATAAATTTCGGGACAGTAGCGTGCAGTATTTCTGGGAAGCCGCTGATCTTCAAGTGTTACCCGCTGTCTCGGAGCAGGTGATGCAGGGCTGGCGCTCCGTGTAGATAACGCGGTACCTTGGTGCAGTGCTGCTGGGTCTTCCTTAAAGCGGGTAAATCCGTGTGAAGCAGAGGAGTTGTATTTTTTTTTTTTTTTTAAGTAAGCCTTTTAATATGGCTCTTTTCGTGCTCTTCTTCCTTTCATATGAGCAGGTTATTTTAAAACTATGAAAAGTAGATTTTACAATATTACTCAAATATTTACTTAAGCTGATCTCTTGGCTCTTGGTGGTGGACTACTTTGCTGGAGGGTTCGATGTGCCTGGTATTAAAACTTCCTCGGAGAAAACAGAGCCTCCAACAGAGTGCTGTCAAGCGATATCCAGTCCACGTATGCAAAACGTCTTTCAGGGAACTTTTCAAATTGTAGAACAGTCATGTTTTCAAGTATTTTACTTTCTGTGAATCCTGTGTTCTTTCCATTTTCAATGCTTGTTAGTGCTGACTCAACATTAAGCACAGTATTTAATAGATATTTCACATAAATCATTAACACAGATAATATACTTGCACTTACAGGTTTAGAAGCATAAAGTGTCCTGCATAATAGTTATCATCTATGAGATAATGTTTCTTTAATCTCAGAAAAAAAATGTAGTGATGAGTTTTAACAAATTAAATTCATTAGAGCTACATAGCAGACTATGAAAGAAATAAGCAAAGCTTCACATTTAGCCAATAATTTGTTTGCTTTTTTTAAACTATAAAAGCACCTCTTTCGGAGATAATGAGACTCATTTCAATTTTAAAGACGTGTTTTATTCCTCTGGCTAGATCATATTTAAAATATATCAGATTAAATATATATATATATGTACTATTACATTTTAATCAGCATCATTTCATTATCTTGGTTCTTATTTTTCTTTTAATTTATCAGACCCTCATTTAGTCGTTAGTACTTAAGATTGTGCCCTACAAGAACTCCTGTCTTACTGTGGGTAATACATGCAAGTGTCCACAGACATAGTTACAGTTAAGCAAAAAAAAAAAAAAAAAAAAAAGGTAATTTTTTTCTTTCTCTAGAATTGTATAGTTAAAAAGTGATTTATATGGGAATGATCATTGTAGTGTAATAATTAAACATTTAATTTTACAAACATTTAATTTTCTAGACATAGGAGATAGTGATTTGTGATTTTTAAAAAAATATCTATTTTATTGTCTTCTTAGTTGAATTTATATGAAGTAAACACAACAGGCTATGTGCTGTCAGTTCTGCAAATGCAGTGTTCTCTGTATAGACAACCTCATTTGAAGTATATTTGCATATAAATTTCTGAGTGTAGCACCATCTAAATTAGGAAACAAAATAATTGTGGATAACAACTTGTCTTTTTAGCATATCATTCTGCTATATGTGAGGGAGATGTTTGTTGTGGAATAGGAGGCCTTGGGAAGAGGAAGGAGACAGAAAAGAGATGCTTCCTCAAGGTCATGTACCCCTTTGAAGGTTTGGTGAGAGTTACAGGTGTGCTATCCAGAAAAATGCCTGGAGAGGGGTACCTACTTTGGATTCAGTTTCAAGAGGTTAACAACCCTCTAAGCTCAGTCTTGGACCCCAACCAAGATCTCTTAAGTTAGGTTTTTAGCATGTCAGTGGGCTTGGTTGCTGCACATACAAAACCCTAAATCATTCCATTATAGCAAAACAGAGCTGCATTAATAATTACCTTCATAATAAAACAATGAAAACTGAATTGGAAAAGAAATATGAATTAGGTATAAATTTATTAAAATGTGCTTATTCTTTTTGTCTGTTTGTTGCTAAACTCTTTTTTCAAAAATAAGGTCTCTGAATGAGAAAAGGAAGAATTTTAATATGAAAATGTTAACTAAAATCGTATTACACTGATGACAGAGACCTAAGGAGCAAACAGATATGAAAAAGCTAGGACTGGACACAAGCTGTGTTCTTACAGAGAATGTCTGTATGAATCATTGAGTTATTTAGGTGAAATTCTGTGGGTTGTGTTATAAGTGAGATTCTAACCAATGATCCCTCTTGGTAGCCATGATTTCATCCTCCGTATCCTTCTCCTTTAAGATTCTTAACTCAGTCTGTTTGTTTATAATTCCTTAGTTCAAAATGCCTTGAGGGAAATATCCAATAAATTGCTGTTGAGAATCTCCTTCTCAGATGTATCCTTAGTAATTGTCTTCTGGTGTTTGCCCTCAAAAGAAAAGTGCTGTTTTGTTGCATTGATTGAGCTCCTGCTTAAACCAGGCACTTTAGGAGTTCTACTTCATCCCGTCTTCACCAGCACCCCCTGATCAGGGCCCCTGATAATACAGAAGGAACCTGGGCCCAGAGAGGCTGTTTTTTTTTTTTTTTTTTTAAACTTTACAATATTGTATTAGTTTTGCCAAATATCGAAATGAATCCGCCACAGGTATACCTGTGTTCCCCATCCTGAACCCTCCTCCCTCCTCCCTCCCCATACCATCCCTCTGGGTCGTCCCAGTGCACCAGCCCCAAGCATCCAGTATCGTGCATCGAACCTGGACTGGTGACTCGTTTCATACATGATATTATACATGTTTCAATGCTATTCTCCCAACTCTCCCCACCCTTTCCCTCTCCCACAGAGTCCATAAGACTGATCTATACATCAGTGTCTCTTTTGCTGTCTTGTATACAGGGTTATTGTTACCATCTTTCTAAATTCCATATATATGCATTAGTATACTGTATTGGTGTTTTTCTTTCTGGCTTACTTCACTCTGTATAATAGGTTCCAGTTTCATCCATCTCATTAGAACTGATTCAAATGTATTCTTTTTAATGGCTGAGTAATACTCCATTGTGTATATGTACCACAGCTTTCTTATCCATTCATCTGCTGATGGACATGTAGGTTGCTTCCATGTCCTGGCTATTATAAACAGTGCTGCGATGAACACCGGGGTACACGTGTCTCTTTCCCTTCTGGTTTCCTCAGTGTGTATGCCCAGCAGTGGGATTGCTGGATCATAAGGCAGTTCTATTTCCAGTTTTTTAAGGAATCTCCACACTGTTCTCCATAGTGGCTGTACTAGAGAGGCTGTTTTTATTGGCCCAGATGGCTGCTGGGCAAAACTGAGTAATAACACAGACCTGACCCCAAATCTGTGCCTCCCATCACAGACAGAGCACAGAGGGTATTTAGGGCAGTGAAAATACTCTCTATGAATCAGTACAGGAGGAAAACTGCAAAATTCACAAATATGTAGAAGTTAAACAACACGCTCCTGAACAACCAGTGGGTCAAAGAAGAAATCAAAGGGGAAGTGAAAAAATACCTTGACACAAATGAAATGACAACACAATATAAAATCTTTGGGGTGTTGTAAAAGCAGTTCTAAGAGGAGAGTTGAAGGCAAAGTACTTATATTCAGAAAAAATAAAAATCTCAAATAAACAGTTTCATTTTACACCTCAAGGAACTAGAAAAGTAGATCAAGCCCAGCAGAAGGAAGGAAATTACAAATGTCAGAGGAGAAACAAATGAAATAGAGACTAAAAAGACAGCAGAAAAGATCAATGAAACTAGGAGCTGGCTTTTAAAAAATAATTAAAATTTACAAATCTTTAGTTAAACTTAAAAGAGAGGACTCATAAAATCAGAAGTTAAAAGAGAGTCATTACAAATGATAATGCAGAAATACAAAGGATCATGAGGGACTACTATGAACAATTATATGCCAACAAATTGGATAACCTAGAAGAAATGGATATATCCTAGAAAAATGCAACATACTAAGACTCAGTTCAGTTCAGTCACTCAGTCATGTCTGACTCTTTGCAACCCCATGAACTGCAGCACGCCAGGCCTCCCTGTCCATCACCAACTCCCAGAGTTCACTCAAACTCATATCCATCGAGTCTGTGATGCCATCCAGCCATCTCATCCTCTGTCGTCTCCCTCTCCTCCTGCCCCCAATCCATCCCAGCATCAGAGTCTTTTCCAATGAGTCAACCCTTTGCATGAGGTGGCCAAAGTATTGGAGTTTCAGCTTTAGCATCAGTCCTTCCAATGAACACCCAGGACAGATCTCCTTTAGAATGGACTGGTTGGATCTCCTTGCAATCCAAGGGACTATCAAGAGTCTTCTCCAACACCACAGTTCAAAAGCATCAATTCTTCGGCCCTCAGCTTTCTTCACAGCCCAACTCTCACATCCATACATGACCACTGGAAAAACCATAACCTTGACTAGATGGACCTTTGTTGGCAAAGTAATGTCTCTGCTTTTCAATATGCTATCTAGGTTGATCATAACTATCCTTCCAAAGAGTAAGCATCTTTTAATTTCACGGCTGCAATCACCATTTGCAGTGATTTTGGAGCCCAGAAAAATAAAGTCTGACAGTGTTTCCACTGTTTCCCCATCTATTTCTCATGAAGTGATGGGACCAGATGCCATGATCTTAGTTTTCTGAATGTTGAGCTTGAAGCCAACTTTTTCACTCTCCTCTTTCACTTTCATCAAAAGGCCTTTTAGTTCCTCTTCACTTTCTGCCATAAGGGTGGTGTCATCTGCATATCTGAGGTTATTGATATTTCTCCCAGCAATCTTGATTCCAGCTTGTGCTTCTTCCAGTCCAGCGTTTCTCATGATGTACTCTGCGTAGAAGTTAAATAAGCAGGGTGACAATATACAGCCTTGACATACTCCTTTTCCTATTTGGAACCAGTCTGTTGTTCCATGTCCAGTTCTAACTGTTGCTTCCTGACCTGCATACAGGTTTCTCAAGAGGCAGGTCAGGTGGTCTGGTATTCCCATCTCTTGAAGAATTTTCCACAGTTTATTGTGATCCACACAGTCAAAGGCTTTGGCATAGTCAATAAAGCAGAAATAGATGTTTTTCTGGAACTCTCTTGCTTTTTCAATGATCCAGCGGATGTTGGCAATTTGATCTCTGAAATCCCTTTCATTCCTATACACTAATAATGAGAAAACAGAAAGAAAAATTAAGGAAACAATTCCATTCACCATTGCAATGGAAAGAATAAAATACTTAGGAATATATCTACCTAAAGAAACTAAAGACCTATATATAGAAAACTATAAAACACTGGTGAAAGAAATCAAAGAGGACACTAATAGATGGAGAAATATACCATGTTCATGGATTGGAAGAATCAATATAGTGAAAATGAGTATACTATTCAAAGCAATTTATAGATTCAATGCAATCCCTATCAAGCTACCAACGGTATTCTTCACAGAGCTAGAACAAATAATTTCACAATTTGTATGGAAATACAAAAAACCTCGAATAGCCAAAGCTATCTTGAAAAAGAAGAATGGAACTGGAGGAATCAACCTACCTGACTTCAGGCTCTACTACAAAGCCACAGTTATCAAGACAGTATGGTACTGGCACAAAGACAGAAATATTGATCAATGGAACAAAATGGAAAGCCCAGAGATAAATCCACGCACATATGGACACCTTATCTTTGACAAAGGAGGCAAGAATATACAATGGATTAAAAACAATCTCTTTAACAAGTGGTGCTGGGAAAACTGGTCAACCACTTGTAAAAGAATGAAACTAGAGCACTTTCTAACACCTTACACAAAAATAAACTCATAATAGATTAAAGAACTAAATGTAAGACCAGAAACTATAAAACTCCTAGAGGAGAACATAGGCAAAACACTCTCTGACATACATCACAGCAGGATCCTCTATGACCCACCTCCCAGAATATTGGAAATAAAAGCAAAAATAAACAAATGGGACCTAATTAAACTTAAAAGCTTCTGCACAACAAAGGAAACTATAAGCAAAGTGAAAAGACAGCCTTCAGAATGGGAGAAAATAATAGCAAATGAAGCAACTGACAAACAACTAATCTCAAAAAATATACAAGCAACTCCTACAGCTCAATTCCAGAAAAATAAATGACCCAATCAAAAAATGGGCCAAAGAACTAAATAGACATTTCTCCAAAGAAGACATACAGATGGCTAACAAACACATGAAAAGATGCTCAACATCACTCATTATCAGAGAAATGCAAATCAAAACCACTATGAGGTACCATTTCACGCCAGTCAGAATGGCCGCGATCCGAAAGTCTACAAGCAATAAATGCTGGAGAGGGTGTGGAGAAAAGGGAACCCTCTTACACTGTTGGTGGGAATGCAAACTAGTAGAGCCACTATGGAGAACAGTGTGGAGATTCCTTAAAAAACTGGAAATAGAACTATCTTATGATCTAGCAATCCCACTGCTGGGCATACACACTGAGGAAAGCAGAAGGGAAATAGACACGTGTACCCCAATGTTCATTGCAGCACTGTTTATAATAACCAGGACATGGAAGCAACCTACATGTCCATCAGCAGATGAATGGATAAGAAAGCTGTGGTACATATACACAATGGAGTATTACTCAGCCATTAAAAAGAATACATTTGAATCAGTTCTAATGAGGTGGATGAAACTGGAGCCTATTATACAGAGTGAAGTAAGCCAGAAAGAAAAACACCAATACAGTATACTAACGCATATATATGGAATTTGGGAAGATGGTAACAATAACCCTGTATACAAGACAGCAAAAGAGACACTGATGTATAGAACAGTCTTTTGGACTCTGTGGGATAGGGAGAGGGTGGGATGATTTGGGAGAATGGCATTGAAATACGTATAATATCATATATGGAACGAGTCGCCAGTCCAGGTTCGATGCACGATACTGGATGCTTGGGGCTGGTGCACTGGGACGACCCAGAGGGATGGTATGGGGAGGGAGGAGGGAGGAGGGTTCAGGATGGGGAACACAGGTATACCTGTGGTGGATTCATTTCGATATTTGGCAAAACCAATACAATATTGTAAAGTTTAAAAATGAAATAAAAAAAATAAAAATAAAACCAGCTTGAACATCTGGAAGTTCATGGTTCATGTATTGCTGAAGCCTGGCTTGGAGAATTTTGAGCATTACTTTACTAGCGTGTGAGATGAGTGCAATTGTGCGGTAGTTTGAGCATTCTTTGGCATTGCCTTTCTTTGGGATTGGAATGAAAACTGACCTTTTCCTAAATCAGGAAGAAATACGATATCTAATTGGCCAGTAGCAAGTAGGGAGATTGAATCAAAATCAAAACTCTCCCAACAAAGAAAAGCTATAGACCAGGAAAATTCTACCTACATTTAAAGAATTAATGCAGTTTCTTTTCAAACTCTTCCAGAAGAGTGAAAATGTGACCACTGCCTTTTGAATTTTTACTTTTTAAATCAACCTGTTCAAATCATAGGAGATACAGGAGCCGATCATTTCAAAATGGAACATGTGACCAGTTTGATCATGGAAAGTAAAGGAGAAGTGATGGAGGGCTGGAGAAGAAGGGGCACATGTCTAGGTGGGGGGAAATGCTAACATCCTCAACTAGAGAGCAGACAGACGAAGAGATGCTCTGTCGTCAGGGACCAGGAAAGAAATGCTGACATAGACTGTTTGGAATTTCAGAGGTGACTGCGGATAAAACAACATAGGGAAAAGGAGAAGAAGGTCACTGGGTGATAATGTGCATGAACTCAGCCAATAGCATGAGTCCAGAGTTAATAAATCAAGCTACAGCCATTTAAGGTTATTTAAAGGTCAGAAGTGAGTATGGGGAAGAAGATGTAAGTAGTGACTCAGGCCAGTGGACATGGAGATTGGTAGGGAGATGCGGGAGACTTCAGGTTTCTCATAAGCCCCCCCACCTTTTTTTTTAGCTGTGAGACTTACAGGATCTTAGTTCCCCGACCAAGGATTGAATGCAGACCCTTGGCAGTGAAAGCACAAAGTCCCAACCACCAGACCACCAGGGAATTCCCTATCACAAGCCCTTCTGATGGTTTTCCTCCCCAGCGTGTGTGGGTTCTGCTTTGCTAATTGCTCAGTGTTTCCTGTCATTCTGATGGGCACACACAGCACTTCCATACTCTGCCCAAAAGTCCATACTTACTGAGGCTGTAGTATCCGTTTTCTGTGAATTAGCAAAGTTATATGTTCATGGAATAATGCTTTTTAATTATTGTGATGCAATTCAGGCATTACCAGTGGATAACCTTTGAAATTTCAGGTCATGCTCCACTTTCTCTTCTTAAATCTTAAAGTTTTCTATTCCTTTTAGTCTTCCCTTTTCCTACCTCTTATTTTTCCAGCAGTCCAATGCTTTATCCTCTCTGTCTTCCCTAAAAACACTCAATTAGCCCTTGATACTGAATACTGACTCCTAAATTCCCCAAAAGTACCATGAAAAGTATAAGATACCCCATCAGTAGTCTAGTAGTTTCATTTTTATTGATTTGGAGACTCTGAAGGGACTATGAATTGTTTTTGTTAAAATGCATACACTTGGAGACTTCTCTGGTGGTTTAATGTAAAGTATCTGCCTGCCAAATGCAGGGGACATGGGTTCAATCCCTGGTCCAGGAAGATTCCACATGCCAAGGGGCAATGAAGCCCGTGTGCTGCAATTACTGAGCCCTCACTCTGAAGGCCGTGCTCCACAACAAAAGAAGCCGCTGCAGTGAGGAGCCTGTGCACTGCTCTAGAGAGTAGTCCCCACCCGCAGCAACTAGAGAAAGCCCACGTAGCAATGATGACCCAGTGCAGCCAAAAAAACAAATAAATAAAAATAAAATGCATACACTTGGATCACCCCTATTTAAAAAGTCATCAGAGAGGCGGGTGAGAGGGCTCCGGGTAATTATATTAATAACATTCCAGATGAAAAACTTGAGTTTTCAGTTGTGTATAGAATCATTTGATCACTTCATTTTACTTACTTGAAAAGTCTGTGGCCATCTGTTTTGAAGAACTACAGCTTCAATTGAAGGAGCAAATGATTCACATGATATTTTTTTAAAAAGGTTTAAAGTTGATCACTTACAAAAGAATTTAACTTGATTTCACATTTCATTTACTCTGAAAGCCATCCTCTTACCGCTGTTATACTGACCTCTTCTGGATAATTCTTGCAATGTCATTCTGATCATATATGTTAGCTCTGTGTGTGTGTGTGTGTGTGTGTGTGTGTTACTGTACACTGTGGAATTGCTGCCATTAAAAAGCAGAGTTTGGTGTAACTGCAGAGTTCAACTAATTGAGGGTTTACTATATGCAGGTGCAAAGCAGGTAGTTCATGGTCCAGTAGAGAGAACAGGTTTACAAACCAATGATGGCCATGTACCTACAAGCAATTATAATAAGTTTTTAAGTGCATATAGAAGAAAAAGCAGAAAAAAATGAGCGAGAGCTCTAGTCCGAGGTCCAGTGGGCGCCCGACAGCACGGTGACTCCTGTGGTTCCTTACAGAACCCACAGGGAGAGGACAGGTGAGATGGGCAGGGCCTGACTATAAAGGGGCGTGTGCCTGTCTGGACCTGGCACCCCATTCCGACGGCTTGCTGAAGGACTTGAAGCAGGGGAGTGATAAGGACAGCATTTCCTGTTCTCAGAGTTAATGTGGCATCGGGGAGAGTAAGACACAACACAGTGTACCTGCACTCAGGGAAGCAGGTACCAGCTACACACCAGGCAGACCTTAAGGGGAGGTCCCCAGTCAGAGGGGGACCCAGGGCGGAGAGGGGGCAGAGCAGGAGGGGCGGTGTTGATTGGTGACCGGCAGGCGGGTTAGCAAGGGGGCTTCCTCGATGTGTCTCCCTGGACTGTGTGGAGGATGGAGTTGTAAGCCAGAAAAGGAAGGATGGGCAAAGGGGCAGGTTTGGGGAAGTGATGAAAGTGTAGCCAGGGTCAGGGAGACTTTGCTGTCGATGCTGTCAGCGGCAGGTAGAGTATAAAGTCTCAGGGACCGTTCAGGATGGGACCATTGTCTATTCATCAACTTCAGCTGGACCCTGAACGGAGACTCATACATTTCACTGGTAACTTTACTCCCTACCTCTTCAAAGCAGCTACTCCTCACTTCTCTGTTCTTTCCAAAACTCGAATTATCTCATCTAAAAATTGCTTCCCTCCATGCCCTTAGCAGCTCTGACCTTGAACAAAGTGGTTTACATCTAGTGGAGGGGTAGACTAGTTTTCTTTAAGGCTTCTTATAGCTTTATAATGTTATCATTCTGTTGAAAACAAATGCGACGTGTGCATGTGAGTTACAAACCTGAACTAGACCTACAGTGGATGCTTTGAAGATCTCTTTTCAATAGTATCAACTGTGGTATAAAATCAAAAGATTTTGTTTTCAAAGCCATCCTTCCAGCAGGATTAAAAGTTTGGTCGATAGTGTTAAATATATCTGTGAATGAGAATGGAGAACAGATATAGAACTTGACTAATGTGCTTACAAGACAGCCCCCAAGCTGAAAATTCATCGCTGTAACTCAGTTAATCGACTGATGAAAGGTCCCTTTGTAAGTAACTTTTAAGTGTGACATTTCAACCAGAATATTGAGTTAGGGGTTTCAGATTTTGACTATTCAGGCACCCGGTGATATTAAAATACATCTCATATCATCACTGTTAAATATAGTAGGTATTTTTGTTGAGAATTGGTGGCTTTGCCATAGTATTTTGTCCAACTGAATTGCCACAAGAGAAAAAAATAGTGATGCACAAAGAATTCACGTAAGATTTTTCAGTGTCTTATAAATAAATGTACGATTAGTTGAAGCTGTATCAGCTTTTCATTTAAGGCCTGCAGCTGTTGGTGTAAGAAGCATCAAATTTCAAAAGAAGTTAGAGCATAAATAAATAGCATGAGAAAAAGTCTCCTGAGAAGAAAATAAAATAAAAATTAAGCATCTGGATTATCATTCACATTGCTTCTCACAGTCAAGGTTTGGTGCCAAAATATCAATTTCAAGTACATAATTTAGTCAGTTTCAATTCATGCTAGAAACCAGGCTCTGTAAAAATAATGAAGAATAAAAGATTAAGATTATTCAAAAGTTGAGTAGATTTTCTTTACACCTTATAAAAGATGAATGATCTAATTGTTCTTTTTAAAGAAACAGACTTAAATTGAGAGACTTAAATTGAAGAAAGTAGGGAAAACCACTAGACCATTCAGGTATGACCTAAATCAAATCCCTTATGATTATACAGTGGAAGTGAGAAATAGATTGCAGGGACTGAATCTGATAGATAGAGTGCCCGATGAACTATGGACTGAGGTTCTTGACATTGTACAGGAGACAGGGATCAAGACCATCCCCATGGAAAAGAAATGCAAAAAAGCAAAGCCTTACAAATAGCTGTGAAAAGAAGAGAAGCAAAAAGCAAAGGAGAAAAGGAAAGATATAAGCATCTGAATGCAGAGTTCCAAAGAATAGCAAGAAGAGATAAGAAAGCCTTCCTCAGCGATCAATGCAAAGAAATAGAGGAAAACAACAGAATGGGAAAGACTAGAGATCTCTTCAAGAAAATTAGAAATACCAAGGGAACATTTCATGCAAAGATGGGCTCGATAAAGGACAGAAATGGTATGGACCTAAAAGAAGCAGAAGATTTTAAGAAGAGGTGGAAAGAGTACACAGAAGAACTATACAAAAAAGAGCTTCACGACCCAGATAATCATGATGGTGTGATCACTCACCTAGAGCCAGACATCCTGGAATGTGAAGTCAAGTGGGCCTTAGAAAGCATCACTTCAAACAAAGCTAGTGGAGGTGATGGAATTCCAGTTGAGCTATTTCAAATCCTGAAAGACGATGCTGTGAAAGTGCTACACTCAATATGCCAGCAAATTTGGAAAACTCAGCAGTGGCCACAGGACTGGAAAAGGTCAGTTTTCATTCCAATCCCAAAGAAAGGCAATGCCAAAGAATGCTCAAACTACCATACAATTGCACTCATCTCACATGCTAGTAAAGTAATGCTCAAAATTCTCCAAGCCAGGCTTCAGGAATACATGAACTGTGAACTTCCTGATGTTCAAGCTGGTTTTAGAAAAGGCAGAGGAACCAGAGATCAAATTGCCAACATCCGCTGGATCATTGAAAAAGCAAGAGAGTTCCAGAAAAATATCTACTTCTGCTTTATTGACTATGCCAAAGCCTTTGACTGTGTGGATCACAATAAACTGTGGAAAATTCTTCAAAGAGATGGGAATACCAGACCACCTGAGAAACCTGTATGCAGGTCAGGAAGCAACAGTTAGAACTGGACATGGAACAACAGACTGATTCCAAATAGGAAAAGGAGTATGTCAAGGCTGTATATTGTTACCCTGCTTATTTAACTTCTATGCAGAGTACATCATGAGAAACACTGGACTGGAAGAAGCACAAGCTGGAATCAAGATTGCTGGGAGAAATATCAATAACCTCAGATATGCAGATGACACCACCCTTATGGCAGAAAGTGAAGAGGAACTAAAAAGCCTTTTGATGAAAGTGAAAGAGGAGAGTGAAAAAGTTGGCTTCAAGCTTTTTTCAGAAAACTAAGATCATGGCATCTGGTCCTATCACTTCATGGGAAATAGATGGGGAAACAGTGGAAACACTGTCAGACTTTATTTTTCTGGGCTCCAAAATCACTGCAAATGGTGATTGCAGCCCTGAAATTAAAAAACGCCTACTCCTTGGAAGGAAAGTTATGTCCAACCTAGATAGCATATTGAA
The DNA here is from genome assembly GCF_027580195.1 of Bos mutus. Classification (NCBI taxonomy): domain Eukaryota; kingdom Metazoa; phylum Chordata; class Mammalia; order Artiodactyla; family Bovidae; genus Bos; species Bos mutus. The sequence continues at coordinate 34,550,570 of NC_091628.1, read as the reverse complement.
AAGCAGAGATATTACTTTGCCAACAAAGGATCGTCTAGTCAAGGCTATGGTTTTTCCAGTAGTCGTGTATGGATGTGAGAGTTGGACTGTGAAGAAAGCTGAGGGCCGAAGAATTGATGCTTTTGAACTGTGGTGTTGAAGAAGACCCTTGAGAGTCCCTTAGACTGCAAGGAGATCCAACCAGTCCATTCTAAAGGAGATCAGTCCTGGGTGTTCTTTGGAAGGAATGATTCTAAAGCTGAAACTCCAATACTTTGGCCACCTCATGTGAAGAGCTGACTCATTGGAAAAGACTCTGATGCTGGGATGGATTGGGGGCAGGAGGAGAAGGGGACGACAGAGGATGAGATGGCTGGATGGCATCACCAGCCCGATGGACGTGAGTTTGAGTGAACTCTGGGAGTTGGTGATGGACAGGCAGGCCTGGCGTGCTGCAATTCATGGGGTCGCAAACAGTCGGACACGATTGATCGACTGAACTGAAATGAAGACTACATAAATCACCTTGTTGCTGCTGCTGCTGCTAAGTCATTTCAGTCATGTCCGACTCTGTGCGACCCCATAGACAGGCCCACCAGTCTCCCCTGTCCCTGGGATTCTCCAGGCAAGAACACTGGAGTGGGTTGCCATTTCCTTCTCCAATGCATGAAAGTGAAAAGTGAAAGTGAAGTCACTCAGTCATGTCCGACCCTAAGCTACCCCATGGACTGCAGCCTACCAGGCTCCTCCATCCATGGGATTTTCCAGGCAAGAGTACTGCAGTGGGGTGCCATTGCCTTCTCTGCCTTGTTGCTTTCATGTAATTTGTTAAACAAGATGTAATTTTAGTTTACTGAGAAAATAACTGTCATAATTTTAACATGTCGAGTCTAACTTCTCTTTATTGTAATGATCATTATTTAAGGTTTTCTCAAATATTAAAGTTTTTTCACTTAAAAGAGGTCTAAAAAAAGTGACAGTCACTCAGTTGTGTCCAGCTCTTTGCGATCCAGGGACTATACAGTCCGTGGAATTCTCCAGGCCAGAATACTGGAGTGGGTAGCTTTTCCCTCCTCCAGGGGATCTTCCCAACGCAGGGATCAAACACAGGTCTCCTGCATTGCAGGCAGATTCTCTACCAGCTGAGCCACAAGGGAAGCCCCCCCCAAAAGATCTAAAGAAAGTGATTTTTAAAGACTGTTACATAAGACTTAGCAGTTTACTTGAAAGAGAACAGTATACATTTAATACTAGCAAAGTCGCATGTGAATCTGATTTTTATAAGACTTTTGTTGACATTGGATTCCGCTGGAAATGCGTCCCACAGGCTTTTCCTGCTCATTTAAGGTCAAGTTCACTGTAGATAGTTAAAATCACATACTAGGGTCATGATTCAGGGTTTAACTGTTGGTTTTGTAGGAGGATTTTCTCCTTGGCACACTTAGTGCTGTGTCCTGGAATTGGTGCCCAGACAATTTTAAGTGTGGTATGAGCTGTTTGTGTCACGGGAATAAAATTAGATGCGCCTGTTGCTAATAGAAGGGAATGAAACATGAGACAGACCCAGAATGGGAGCCTTCCTCCGGCTGCCTGGCAAACTTGACCCCTCCCCTCTCACTGCGCGATTCCTGGGACAGCCTCAAATCCTGTCTCAGAAGCTCTGAAGGAGTACAGTTAATTCACTTTGTGCTTTTTGACAACATTTAAGGTAAGTAATCGGCTTTAACTTGGATCTTACAGAATTAGAATGTTCAACTTAAAGACCAAATAGGTATAAGGCTTCTTGATTATTTTTCCTTCATAGATGACATAATGGAAAATAAATTTAAAATGTTAAATAAATTTAGCTCAAATGATTATATATTAAATATCAACAAAATGGAATTAACACTTCATTTCAACTTTCAAGTTTTTCCAACTACTAAAATGCTACATGATATTCTAGCATGATTATGTCCTTCTAATAGTTTTAATTTTAGAACACCATGACAGTATTTTTGTATTATCAGGCATTCAGTTGTTGCTGCTGCTGCTGCTACGTCACTTCAGTCATGTCCGACTCTGTGTGACCCCATGGACGGCAGCCCACCAGGCTCCCCCGTCCCTGGGATTCTCCAGGCAAGAACACTGGAGTGGGTTGCCATTTCCTTCCCCAATGCATGAAAGTGAAAAGTGAAAGGGAAGTCCCTCAGTCATGTCTGACTCTTAGCAACCCCATGGATTGCAGCCTACCAGGCTCCTCCATCCATGGGATTTTCCATACTGTAGTTATCTAGATAAAGAGTAATCTTTCAGATCACCTACTAATTCTGGGCTTCTCTGGTTGCTCAGACAGTAAAGAATCTGCCTGCAATGATGGAGACCCGGGTTTGATCCCCGGGTGGGAAGATCCCCTGGAGAAGGGAATGGCAACCCACTGCAGAGTTCTTGCCAGGAGAATTCCATGGACAGAGGAGCCTGGCGGGCTACAGTCCATGGGGTCAGAAAGAGTCAGACACGACTGAGCGACTATCACTTTCACTTTCACTCACTTTTCACTTCTAGTTCTACTCTTAAACTTTTGTGATAGAAGTACATTTGCTTTACATTTTGTCATAGTTCTGTCAAAGACGTTTAAACAGTAAAATTCATGAGAACCAAAGCCCAGGTGGTTTGATACATTGAGAATAAGCAAAACAGAAGCAAAATGCCAGCTTCAGCTGCCCGACTCTTCTTGGATAAAAAAGGGAAAAATGTCTCTCTCCCCAAATCTGGGGAAAATAGTCTATTGCTCAAAATATGTATCAGAAAGTATAGTAAGTAGAATATGAGGTAAACGTGTGCTGTGCTTTGACCTGTTAAATGTCTGTTCTTTCTGGTGGATCCTAAGTAACATAGGCCTTTGGAGGACGTGTTTCTAAAGAAAGTCATCAAGGAAGATAATAGGGAAAAAATAGCTTGGCTGGCTGGAAAATTTGCCAGCAGAATGGAGTAACTCACTAGTGCAAAATGAACTACAAAACTCCCTGTGTTTATGTTTTGCTTGTTTTCTTGGAAACGTTTTGTAGAGATGGATACAGAGAGGCGTACTTACCACCTTGTGGTTCAAGTTGTTGTTAGTCTTAGAGGTTCTAGAATTTATCTGAGGTTTCTTTCAAAGCCAAATGAAAAGCAGTGTTTCACTATATTTAAATATCAAATTCCAAAGACTAACACATCCAAGTTTCCTGAATATGTTGGCTAAGCTTGCAGCTAAAATGCTGCAAATAAAGCTGTTCCGTGTTGTCCTTTAAAAAATAAACACTGTAGTCATTAAACTAAATTCCTACTGTTGTTTTTCAGTCACTTAAGTCGTGTCTGACTCTGTGACCCCAAGGACTGCAGCACACCAGGCTTCTCTGTCCTTCACTATCTCCCAGAGTGCTCAAACTCATGTCCATTGAGTCGGTGATGCCATCCAACCATCTCATCCTCTGTCGTCCCCTTTTCCTTCTGCCTTCAGTTCTTCCCAGCATCAGGGTCTTTTGCAGTGAGTCAGCTCTTTGCATCAGGTGGCCAAAGGATTAGAGCTTCAGCTTCTGCATCAGTCCTCCCAATGAATATTCAGGACTGGTTTCCTTTAGAATTGACTGGTTTGATCTCCTTGCAGTCCAAGGGACTCTCAAGAGTCTTCTCCAGCACCACAATTTGAAAGCATCAATTCTTTGGCACTCAGCCTTTTTTGTGGTCCAATTCTACTATACTGAAGGTGAAAATCAAATAACAATTGTAAATTATGAATGGGTGCCCATTTTGTTTAATTTTGCACATTTTGTGGGACCTGGGAGGGGTTCCCCCAGCTCCCTCTTCTACATGGCTGCTTCTCAAGTGAGCCCAGCACTGCTCGCCCCCCGTGGCTTTGCTTTCCTAGTGAGGAACCTTCAGAACCCACCTCTGCTTCCTTCTTTCCTTCCTGCCTCCTTTCTCAACCTCAGGAGCATCTAGCCTTATTCTTCTCTGGACCTACTTCAGGACCAGATCGTTCTGTGGTGTTCGTGTGAGCTTTGTAGAATTCCTTACCCACTGTCTTTGCTGTTCCAGACTCCACGCTCACTTCTTGTTTCACATCTTACTGTGCCTTAGGGAATTTCCTGGGAAATAGATGCAGGAGTGTTTGGTGATCTGCAGACTTACAGGAGACTTGAGACTTCTCCCAGAGTCCGTCACAGTGTCTGAGTCCACTTGACTTTGTTCCAGCTGGTGTGCTGTGCATGCTGGTGAAGGAGCTGGCATTCCCATGGGTTGTGTGTGCCCAAAGCATGTGTGCTTCATCCTGAAGCCACTGGGATAGAATTAGTCTTGTGGGAGGTCACTTTGGTTGCCATGAAGATTGGATAAGGGGCATGGAGGGGGAGAGAGGAGCTGTAAAACATCAAAAGATGGCCTCAGCTGAGGTCTGGAAAACAGACCCCAAGGGAGAACCAGCAGGAAGAAGTCGTTGCCGTGGAGACAGTACCTAAAACCCATCCTCACCTTTGTGACTGTTTTAACTCTTACTTGAAACATTTTCAGCGAGTTTTACATGTGCAGCATCTTTGAAGAAACACACTCTCAAGAAACCTAGTAGGTCGCTTGAGTTGATCAGTTGACAAACTGTTTGTTCCTCAGTGGACAGAATCGATCATCACGTCACAGAACTAAGCAGGTGTGACTCTCGATTTCAGTCTGTGTTATATGATAGTGAAAGGGAAATACCTAAGATAATATGGTTGAAAAGTGAGAGTAGAAACAGCCCTTCTCTGATGCCAATCGTCTTCCCAAATCCAACTCATTTATCAAGGTAGAACTTTGCATGATCTTGAAATACACTGTTGAAATACAGAGTACTTATGGATAGACATTCCTGGTAGAAAATGAAGTAGCATGAGGTCACTAAGGTGTGAAATGCAGGACAAGTCCAGCTATAAACCTGTAGGTGCTGGTTATATACTGGTGAACAAAACAGAGAACAAAACACCCTTATTTGGGCCTTATTTCTGCTAACTTCAGCTTCTGGACATTGCCATTACTCCTTAGTCAAACATGACATAAGGACGTGGTAAAAGCTTCAGATTTCTGAGTTTATTTAATAAAAACAAGAGTAATACACTAAGAAAACATGTTTGAATTGCTCATCTTCATAATCATAGCCCTGCTTTAAAATAGTCTCTAACTGAACTAAGAAACAAGCATGCATTTTAAAACCGCAGTTTTATGACCTAACAATTGTATGACAGTGGCTGAAAGTGTGGTTTTTTTCCCTCTTGTTACTTTTTCATTTAAATAAAGGTTTCTTCCCTGATCAGGAATGTTAGCTAGTTAAAGGGCATTTATTCTGTTGGTTTGGTGTATTCTGTAAGGAACTTTTTAAAAATGGCAGCTTGCCATTTTGTTTTAAAAGTCAGTTCTGTTGTAGAGACGAGAGAACAGTTTGATGACCTTGTAACCTGTGACTCTCTCTGTGCGTGTGTGTATTTTATAGCAGGGGCCTTTGTGATGGTGAGAATTGTATTGATTGTGACTTTGGATGAAATTGATAACTACAGGTTGTGTACTTTGCTTTATTTTATAGTCATGCTAAGCAATTTGGCCAAAAATGAAGCAAAACTATTTTTTAAATTATTTGGTCATCCTAAATGTAGTCATAAAGTTGGGACAGGTATAGTGAATTTTCTGTTAGCTTTTCTATTATCAGAGAAATATATATAGCAAAAGGTAGATATATACAAATTTTTTAATCTGAAAAAATACAGAAAGACATTTGGGAAATGCAATTTTAAGTGAAAAAGGTAGAATATAGAGAGAAATTATTGTTAACATTTTAAAAATTTGTTTATAGTCTGTTTCTATGGGTGTATATTTTAATATGTATTTCACATTCTGTTTTTCATTCAGCACTCTACCATTAGCATTTCTCTAGGATATTCAAGATATATGCTTTCAAGCAGTTAATTCTGTAATGTTATAATAATCCAATAACTAGTTACTCTGATGTTTAAACCTTAACATTATTTGTTGTTGTTGCTTAGTCATGTCTTGACTCTTTTGTGACCCCACAGACTGTATAGCCCACCAGGCTTCTCTGTCCATGGGATCCTCCAGGCAAGAGTACTGGAGTGGGTTGCCATTTCCTCTTGCAGGGGATCATCGAACCCCAGGTCTCCCATGTCTCCTGCATTGGCAGGCAGATTCTTTACCACTGAGCCACTAAGAAAGCCTTTACTTTCCAGTCATTCACCATTATAGATAAAGTAAAACAAATACCTTTAAACATCAATCTTCATTTTCATTCCTGATTGTTTCTTTGGAATAAGTTTCTAGAATTGAAATTACTGTCTGTTTGAGATTCTCGGTACATAGTGCCAAATATCCTTCTAGAGGAATGGTGTTAATTTTCACTTTCAACAGCAGAGGAGTTTCATGCCCATTTTTCAAACATATCCATATGATATCACCTATGTGTGCCAATGTTGGCTAGAACCGGTTTTTAAATCTCCCTTACTGTTTGAAAACTGCCTGTGGAATTTGTGTTTGTGCTTCCTGGTGAAGTAGAATCCTTTACTGTGTATTAACCATTTGAGTTTCTTTAATGTGTGTGCATGGTTTTGCTCAAGTTGTATTGATTTATTTATCTTTCTAAGGGTATTAACGTTGTCTTATCTTTAAGGCAAATATTTCCTCCATTAGTTATCTACTGTTGAATTTTCCTTATTGATGTACTTTTTGTCACATCTACCAAGGCGACCTCTTCGTTTTCCTAAATGTTGGCACCATGTAGGAATTATGTGAGTTATGATGCAAACAGTGACCTCCAAAACTAAAAGATAATAAGATTATCTTGGATGAAGCTAGGTTTGTGATAGGTACACCAGCAATAGTAAGCTCTATATAGGAATAGAAATATGTAACAATTGGAAGACATACATGTGTGTGCGTGCGAGAATGTGTATATACACTCATGCTTAGAAAACAGCTGTTTTTATTGATCTCTGACAATATTGTAAAAAATATGTGATAGTTTTGAATTCTGAGTCTCTGGCCATACCCCTCCAATCCAGTCTCAGACTCTGAGCTTATCTTTTATGGACTGTCTGAATTTGCCACCATTATTTAGATGACACATGTTTGAAATTAATATAACAGAATGATGTGATATGATGGGATTGAGTGTGTCCAGGGAAGACTTCTTGGAGGAGATGACATGTGAACTGGTGCTGAAGGTGAGGAGGGGGCCAGCAGAGGGTGTCAGGTGGGGAGGATGCCCAACAGTGAGTCCTGACCTGAGGGTTCACCTGGGCTGTTTGCAAGTAGGTGGGGCACCGTGGTAGCAGATGAAGAGGTGAGCGAAGGCTCTCATGTAGGGTTGGGGGTGTGGGCGATAGAGAATCCTCGATGTTCTCAGTGGGGAAAAGCCATGGGAAGATTTGACATTGTAGAGTGACAGGCACTGAATTTTATTTCATGTTCCTGCCGCTGGGTAGAGAGAGGCTTCCAGAAGGGGAGGAAGGGAGACAGGTTTGCAGTGGTGAAGATGAGGGACTTCGAGGGGCTGGCACCAGAGTGGTTGCCATGGAAATGGAGGGAAGTAGGCAGCCCGAGGATCTAGGCTGAAGGTGGAGTTGGTGTGGGGCTGATGTGGGGCTTGAAGGGGAAAGGGGGAAGCAAGAATGACTTCAGAGACTTTGAAGACCTGGGTGGGTGGTGATGGACTTTCTCATATAAAAAAAAAAAAAAAACTGGAGGAGTCAAAGATGAGTAAGTGAAGAATGCCCTCATGAAACTGTTAATAACTGCTTGGGTTTTGAATAATGCAGATTGTCAGTCTTCAGTGTTTGAAAATACTGAGTGATGAACACCACTGTTTTATACAATCAGTTTGAACATGGAGGAAATGCCCATTCAGTTGGAAAGAGATTTAAAGAATTATTTTAGACCATGACATTTTAAATAAGGATATCTTTAAATCATTCCTAAAAGTAAATGCATAAAAAAATCTCAGAGGAGAGTTCTTTATGTTCTGATTCATCATTTTGCTATCTTTACAATCAGAAAAGTCATCATAATTTCTAATTTTAATTTAAACAAAACTGTGCTCTTTGTGTGTGTGTGTGTAAAGAGGAGAATGAGCAACTTTTACAAATCTCTTCCTAAAGTGGAAATTGTTACTGAAACTCTTACCCTGATTTACATAAAATGATGAATGTTTATAAACATTTGTACACATCCACGTTTTGATCTTTCTTGAAGTAGGTCAGTACTTGGGACCTTTATTATAGGCAAATGTTGGTGTGATTGGTATCTTGTAAAGATAATTCTAATTTTAAATTCTGAGTAATATTTAATGGCTGAAGGAAGATGTAACCTAATTGTTTGGCATAAAACTGAGGAACTGGAATTTGTTTCACAAGACTTATAGGTACCAGCTTGATTTTCCTCCCACTGAATCTTTTAAGAACTTGATCACTTGACTATTGTAGATTGATGCTTCAATTCCAAAGTTAATCCTGCAGAATTTTGAAAGCTGTATATGTATTGAGTTTATTGAATAAGACCTGAAAATGTGATTGTTGTTGTAGTCGCTAAGTCATGTCCAACTCTTTTGCGATCCCATGGACTCCATAGCCCACCATGTTCCTCTGTCCATGGGATTTCCCAGGCAAGAATACTGGAGTGAGTTGCCATTTACTTCTTCAGGGAATCTTCCCAAGCCAGGGACTGAACTCTCATCTCCTGCATTGACAGGTGGGTTCTTTACCACTGAGCCACCTTGGAAGCCCTGGAAATATGATCACTGGATCTCAAATGAATTTGTTATATCTAATATGGCAAATGACAGATTATCACTGTGGCTGAAATATAATGACATGTTTCAAAGTATTCTTTAATGCTCTTTTCAAAAATCACTTAATTTTGGAGATTTGTTATTGGGGTAAAAAAATGTTTTGTTGGACTAATGGTCAGTCAATATTGACAAATTCTCTGTCTGTCTGTCTGTCTGTCCCTTTGTCCCTCTCCCCACTCCCACTTCCCACCTCCTCCCCTTTTCCCCCTCCCCCTTTCCCCCTCCCCCTCTTCACCTCCTACCTGTGGCAGATGGTGCGTGAACAATACACCACGATCACGGAGGGCACCCACATAGAGCGGCCAGAGAACCAGGCTGTCTACAAAATCGGCATTTATGGCTGGAGAAAGCGTTGCCTGTATTTGTTCGTCCTTCTTTTGCTCATCGTCCTCCTTGTGAATTTTGCTCTTACCATTTGGATTCTTAGAGTCATGTGGTTTTCCCCAGTAAGTGATATTTTTCCTGATAATCGTGTTCTCGTCTTGTTTGTGCTGTCAGTCCATCCCCATTGCATCAACAGAAGCTCCCTGCCATGCAGTTAGTGTTTGTCTCCTGTCTGGATAGAATGCTCAGTAGCAAAAAAAAATACATATAACATTTAAAGTAATATAGCATTTACCTTTTCTTAACCTTTTTTAACAGTTTCACTGCTAATTATATGGTGTTGATTTTACAGTGAGTTTTCATTGCAGTTTTTCCACTCGTCATTATCTTTTCATGGTGGGAAAATTGGAGCTATCTTGAGTTTGGGGTTGATTGTGTGTCATGATTGCTTAAAGGATTTTTAATTCATTAACAAAATTTTGCAAATTGTTTTTTTCTAATTTCACTAACTTATAAATATTTACCATTCAGATGCAACTTACTTGATTTTTTAAAAGCCCCATTCTGATATGCAATAAATTCTAGTACACATTTCAGTATTTAACAGCAAACTTAGTAACTAACGAATTCAGTTCAGTCACTCGGTCATTTCCGACTCTTTGCAACCCCATAGACTACAGCACGTCAGGCCTCCCAGTCCATCACCAACTCCCAGAGCTTACTCAAACTCATGTCCATTGAGTTGGTGATGCCATCCAACCATCCCATCCTCTGTCATCCCCTCCTCCTCCCACCTTCAATCTTTCCCAGCATCAGGGTCTTTTCCAACAAGTCAGTTCTTCTTCTCATCAGGTGGCCAAAGTATTGGAGTTTCAGCTTCAGCATCAGTCCTTCCAATGAATATTCAGGACTGATTTCCTTTAGGATGGACTGGTTGGATCTCCTTGCAGTCCAAGGGACTCTCAAGAGTCTTTTCCAACACCACAGTTCAAAAGCATCAATTCTTTGGCACTTAGCTTTCTTTATAGTCCAACTCTCACATCCATACATGACCACTGGAAAAACCATAGCTTTGACTAGACTGACCTTTGTTGGCAAAGTAATGTCTCTGCTTTTGAATATGCTGTCTACATTGGTCATAACTTTTATTCCAAGGAGCAAGCATCTTTTAATTTCATGCCTGCAGTCACCATCTGCAGTGATTTTGGAGCCCAGAAAAATAAAGTCTGACACTGTTTCCCCATCTATTTGCCATGAAGTGATGGGACCAGATGCCATGATCTTAGTTTTCTGAACATTGAGTTTTAAGCCAACTTTTTCACTCTCCTCTTTTGCTTTCATCAAGAGGCTCTTTAGTTCTTCTTCATTTTCTGCCATAAGGGTGGTGTCATCTGTGTATCTGAGGTTATTGATATTTCTCCCAGCAAACTTGATTCCAGCTTGTGCTTCTTCCAGTCCAGCATTTCTCATGATGTGCTCTGCATGTAAGTTAAATAAGCAGGGTGACAATATACAGCCTTGACATACTCCTTTTCCTATTTGGAACCAGTCTATTGTTCCATGTCCAGTTCTAATTATTGCTTCCTGATCTGCATGCAGATTTCTCAGGAGACAGGTCAGGTGGTCTGATATTCCCATCTCTTTCAGAATTTTCCATAGTTTGTTGTGATCCACACAATCAAAGGCTTTGGCATAGTTCACAAGCAGAAGTAGATGTTTTTCTGGAACTCTCTTGCTTTTTCCACGATCCAGCGGATGTTAGCAATTTGATCTCTGGTTCCTCTACCTTTTCTAAATTCAGCTTGAACATCTCAAAGTTCATGGTTCACGTACTGTTGAAGCCTGGCTTGGAAAATTTTGAGCATTCCTTTGCTAGCGTGTGAGATGAGTGCAATTGTGCAGTAGTTTGAGCATTCTTTGGCATCTCCTTTCTTTGGGATTGGAATGAATAATTTAGTAACCTAAAAATCAGTCATTATAAGGAATTCAGAGTCTGTTTTAGGCACTTTCACGTTCTCAAGATAGCTGGGTAATTTTATATGCTTTAATAATATTTTGTGTCCTTTTTGAAAAAAAATTCATCTAATGCAGAGTGTTTTTTACTTTACCAGATAGTCACAGTGAGAAAAGATGCAGCAATGAACATTTTTTGGAGACTGAATGAAAGTTGAACTCCTCAGGTTTACACCCCAGGGTCTGTCAGGGACACCTCCTGACTACACGGTCCTGTCTGGCCTCAGAAAGACCCTTGCTATGTGGAAGGCTGGGGGATGAGCAGGAAGACGCTGGAAAGGCCTAGAAGGGAGACGCACCCACCCGCCCCCCACCTCCAGCCCCACAACTGCTGGAGACAGAAGACTGTAACAGCCCCTGGGCACCAGGGGCCATGCGTTCTCCCAGCCACTGTGTGATCCTACAGCGTGGTTGGCGCTCAGTCAGTGTGTCCTGAAAGAATAATGATGTGCATTTTCTTAGAAATACATGTCAATTAATCCCACAGACTTTGCATGAACATTGTTATACTGTGAGCCCACCTGGTGCTCTTGGCTGTTTATCATAAAGTGATTATTTAAATCTTACCTGCATTTCCTAAATAGTCCTTTGTATTTACACAAGATTTAATATAACACTGAATACTGAATAAAAACAACTAAAGTTATAAATAGAGTGCATAAGAGAAATGCAGAAAAAGGCCGATAGGAAATCTATGAAAATGTATACATAATTTAAGTTGATAATAAAAGAAGTGAAAAAGAAAGCAATAGCAGAATCTCTGCTCTTGTTAACAGGTAGGCATGGGTCACCTGCATGTTACGGCAGATGGACTTCACCTGGAGGGGGAATCTGAGTTTTTATTCCCGTTGTATGTCAAAGAAATACGCTCCAGAGTGGTAAGAAAATGAGGACATGTTTAAATAATTTGTTTTATGAAAAATAAATAATGGTTTGCGTTTCTAATGAAAAGGATGTCTGCACTGACATTGCATGGCTCCCTGGCCATGTGCCTTGGTGTGCCCGGGGAACACAGTGAGTGACCAGCAGGGTCACACCCCAAACCTTGCCCAGAAACCCCAGCCCCACCCCCAGCAGATTTTTTTCATCTCATTGACCAGAGTTGTGTCACTTGGGTCTCCCTCCCCAAAGACAGGCTGATAAAGCAATTAGCATTTCCAGCCCCTGAGGTGGAAGCCAGAAAAAAAAAGTGGGGAGAGGGGAGTTGGAAAGCATCCATGAGACAGGCAGAGTGGTTCCCCCGACAGCTGACTGTGTCCATGCCCGGGGGTGGGCCCCGCAGCCCTGACTGCAGCCGTGTCCTCCCTTTCAGGGAGAATGATAAAAAGAAAAAAAAAAACAAGGGCCTGGACATTGGCACCTGAAGACTGGGCTCCATCATGGAACTGTGACTTGCTGGCTGTGACCGTGGGAGAACTGTCATTTAATCTCTTTGAACTCAAGTTCCTCATCTCTAGATGAGGAATAAAGCTACCTCCTCCAAAGTGTGGAGGTAAATGAGAGGATGGATGGCCAAAATCTTTGGTGAATTGTTAGCTTTTATTATCATACTAGTTATTTCATAACAAAGCAAAAACAAGTAGTAAGCTCACACCATTGGATAAAAGGTGAGACGCTGGTAAACCCATGTGCTTCCACAAAGCAAATTGGAGAATTTCTAACCAGCCAGACGTCCAAAGTGCTCCTAAAACTTCTTTCCTTCTGGGAAAAAAAAAAACAACGCATCATTCCTCCACAACTTTGGAAGATATTTGGTTCCCTCTGAGTGACATAAACCCACCTGAATCCAACAGCCGAATTACTGCATTCCTTTTGAAGAAAACTGTTTACATAAGAGCCAGCAATCTTCTGTGAAACAAAGCCCCCATTCAGACTATGACCCCACTTACATGCTCATAAAGCCACTTTATCTTCCAACAAAGAGCTCTAAAAGCGTAGGCATCCAGCAGATTTTAAAAGCTCTTGAAATTGTGAGAAGGCTTTTGTGTTTTGAAAATAAGTAATACAGTCTTTATTATAGAAGAGCTAAACATTCTCTGATTTATCTTTTAAAATATATCATATCCTGAACATAAATTGTGAGAAATGAAATTTTAATCTTTTTGAAAAGACCAAACAAACATCGACTAAAATTTAATTGTTTCAGATCTTCACATTGAGAATGGACCTGGTGTATTATAAAATGTACATGGGCTCTGTAAACCCATGAGGTTATTTATATTTTGTGGGGAAATAATTTAATGCATTTACCCCATTCACATAATACAGTCCAAGTTTAAAAAAATTTAGCCGCAGTTTATAGGCTCACAGGATCTGTGATATCAGAAAAATTATTTTCTATAAATCCTCAATTTATATACAAATGTAAAGGTATAGTCACTTTAGATAGTATACATTTGGCTTACTGTGTGAATCCATTTTTAGGACTCATCTCTGCTTCTGCAGTCTACACAGAATGTGACCATGAATGCACGAAACACGGAAGGAGAAGTCACAGGCCGGTTAAAAGTGGGTAAGTTGAGCTTCATCAGAGTGCTTTGAGTGTGTGTGTGGTCCACGAGCAGTTGTGCCAAATGGATATATTTGTTTTTCTCTTCTAAAGGGTTCAGAGTTATTTATGAGCAATCAGAGTGTGAGTTTTCTAAGTATCATGCTGTGTCGACCATAGAGAGTCACTCACCTGGTGGGAGGACAGTCTGAAGTATTTTAATTGAAGTTATTTTGATTCCAAGAAATAGAGGACCGTTTCAGGTAGTACAAGAAGCACAGTGACTACTGCAGGATACAAAACCATCTTGCAGAGACAGAGAACAGAAAACAAAGTAGTTGAGCTCAAGGAAAAAAAGACCCGGGGCTGAGAGTCAAAGTATTCCTCCTCCATCTTTCTCTCCCCATCCTTCTCTCCACCATGTTTCCTTCCTTTCTGTGTGTGTTTGCCCATGATTTTCACTTGGGTATTGTGATTACATCAGTCCTAACTCCACAGGACTCTCTGGTCCTTCCTCTGGTTGACTGTAGTTCTCAACACCAGCCAACTTAGTCTTCAGTGTCTTCAATTCTGAACTCACAACAAAGTACCCTAATTGGCCCAATCACTCTGTCCAATCAACTGCCCTTGGGTGAGCCTTGTACACCCATCTGATCAACGAATAAGATCAGAGAATATGGTCACATGGAAGCAAGGTCCCATGGAATCTTGCACAGAGAGCAAAATGATTAGAAGAATAAGTATCAATGGAAGAAATAACAAAAGAGCAAACAGATGGTGAAAGGAATATATATTTGTACTACCTATATATATAATGTGTATGTATATATATAATATATATATAAATGTATATATATATATACATTTACCAGTTCAGTTCAGTTACTCAGTCATGTCTGACTCTTTGAGACCCCATGGACTGCAGCACGCCGGATCTCCCTGTCCATCACCAACTCCCAGAGTTTATTCAAACTCATGTCCATTGAGTTGGTGATGCCATCCAATCATCTCATCTTCTGTCGTCCCCTTCTCCTACTGCTTTCAATCTTTCCCAGCATCAGGGTCTTTTCAAATGAGTCAGTTCTTCGCATCAGGTGGCCAAAGTATTGGAGCTTCAGCTTCAGCATCAGTCCTTCCAATGAATATTCAGGACTGATCCCCTTTAGGATGGACTGGTTGGATCTCCTTGCAATCCAAGGAATTCTCAAGAGTCTTCTCCAACACCACAGTTCAAAAGCACCAATTTTTTAGCGCTCAGCTTTCTTTATAGTCCAACTCTCACATCCATACATGACCAATGAAAAAACCATAGCTTTGACTAGATTGACCTTTATTGGCAAAGTATCATCTCTGCTTTTTAATATGCTGTTTCAATGGCAATATTTTAATAATATTCCAAAGAACGTACATATATAATAACTTGATTATGTTATACTCAAATATTGTAGTTAGGTTATTCTATTCAGTCATTATCACAGTTCTTAATTCAGGCCACTCATATACTTAGTAGGTGTTTTCAATAAATACTTATTGAATGAATGAATAGAGGAGTGAATGAAAGATTGTGTAGTATGGGATGGGCTGAAAAACCAGCTGGGAGAGAGTTCTAGGAGACGGACTGGGGTAAGATGGCCTGTCTAGGGAGTTCCAAAGTGCACTGGGGTTCAGGTATAAGTCTGAGCTACACCACAAGGGATTTGGGGTCATGGAGAGGATCATGGGTGGGAAACAGATTCAAAATTTAGCAGCCAAAACAGAGGAGAGAACTTCAACAAAAAAAGTCATGAATAAAAATCAAGGGGTTAGCAGCATTATGCACAACAGTCAAAACATGGAAACAGCATAAGTGTCCATCAGTGGATGATGGATAAAGAAGATGTGGCATATATGCACAATGGAATACTATTTATTCCGCCACAGAAAAGAACAAAATAATACCATCTGCAGCAACACGAATGAACCTAGAGGTTGTCATACTAAAGTGATCAGATCAGATCAGTCGCTCAGTCGTGTCCGACTCTTTGCGACCCCATGAATCGCAGCACACCAGGCCTCCCTGCCCATCACCAACTCCCGGAGTTCACTCAGACTCACGTCCATCGAGTCAGTGATGCCATCCAGCCATCTCATCCTCTGTCGTCCCCTTCTCCTCCTGCCCACAATCCCTCCCAGCATCAAAGTCTTTTCCAATGAGTCAACTCTTCACATGAGGTGGCCAAAGTACTGGAGTTTCAGCTTTAGCAACATTCCTTCCAAAGAAATCCCAGGGCTGATCTCTTTCAGAATGGACTGGTTGGATCTCCTTGCAGTCCAAGGGACTCTCAAGAGCCTTCTCCAACACCACAGTTCAAAAGCATCAATTCTTCGGTGCTCAGCCTTCTTCACAGTCCAACTCTCACATCCATACATGACCACAGGAAAAACCATAGCCTTGACTAGACGAAACTTTGTTGGCAAAGTAATGTCTCTGCTTTTGAATATGCTATCTATTCTATTGGTCATAACTTTCCTTCCAAGGAGTAAGAGTCTTTTAATTTCATGGCTGCAGTCACCATCTGCAGTGATTTTGGAGCCCAGAAAAATAAAGTCTGACACTGTTTCCACTGTTTCCCCATCTATTTCCCATGAAGTGATGGGACCGGATGCCATGATCTTCATTTTCTGAATGTTGAGCTTTAAGCCAACTTTTTCACTCTCCACTTTCACTTTCATCAAGAGGCTTTTGAGTTCCTCTTCACTTTCTGCCATAAGGGTGGTGTCATCTGCATATCTGAGGTTATTGATATTTCTCCCGGCAATCTTGATTCCAGCTTGTGTTTCTTCCAGTCCAGTGTTTCTCATGATGTACTCTGCATATAAGTTAAATAAACAGGGTGACAATATACAGCCTTGACATACTCCTTTTCCTATTTGGAACCAGTGTGTTGTTCCATGTCCAGTTCTAACTGTTGCTTCCTGACCTGCATACAAATTTCTCAAGAGGCAAGTCCCAAAGAGATATAGCAAATACCATATGATATCAGTTATATTTTGAATCTAAAAAAATTATAAAATATGACACAAGTGATACATACAAAACAAAAACAGGCTCACAGACATAGAGAACAGATTATGGTTGCCATGGGGGAGGGGACTGGGAAGAGGAATGGATTGGGTGGTTGGGGTTAGCTGCTGCTGCTTCTAAGTCGCTTCAGTCGTGTCCAACTCTGTGCGACCCCATAGACGGCAGCCCACCAGGCTCCCCCGTCCCTGGGATTCTCCAGGCAAGAACACTGGAGTGGGTTGCCATTTCCTTCTCCAATGCGTGAAAGTGAAGTCACTCAGTCGTGTCGCACTCTTTGCCACCCCATGGACTGCAGCCTACCAGGCTCCTCCATCCATGGGATTTTCCAGGCAAGAGTACTGGAGTGGGGTGCCAATGCCCTCTCCAGCTGGGGTTAGTAGATGCAAACTATTACCTAGAGAAGGCATGAACAGCAAGGTTCTACTGTATAGCACAGGAAACTATATTCAATATCCTGTAATCAACCATAGGGCTTCCCTGGTGGCTCAGTGGTAAAGAATCCACCTGCCAATTTGTAGGAGATACGGGTTTGATACCTGGGTTGGGAAGATCCCCTGGAGAAGGAAATGGCAACCCACTCCAGTATTCTTGCCTGGAGAATCCCATGAACAGGGGAGCTTGGCGAGCTACAGTCCATGAGGTTACAACATGAAGTTAGACACGACTTAGCAACTAAACAACAAAAACAACAATAAACCATAATGGAAAAGAATATGAAAATGTGTGTGTATATATATATATAACTGAATCACTTTACAGCAGAAGTTACAATATCGTAAATCTACTCTACTTTTAAAAACCCCTTTTTAAAAACAAGGGGTTCATCCACAGTGCTGCTGTAAACAGGACTGGAGCCCTTTCCTCATTATTTAGGTCCATGGACTCATGCATGTAGATGTAAAAGACTAGCCTAAAGATTAGAGTCAAGCTACACAGATAAGGGTCATTGACTCCAGGCTTATAAAGCTGAACTAAATAATGCAAGATTACTCTAAAAAATTAGTAGAGTGAACTTAACAGCAGTTTTCTACTTCCAGGCCAGTATTTGTCCGGTACCATATTTGCAGCGGTAGAATAAAACCTTCCTAAAGGACTTTGTGCTGTTTGTTTTTAAATGATGCTCTCTTAAGTTAAAGCTAGCATAGTGGGGAGGGGCAACGTTAATGGGGTATATTGTGAGTTAGGGAGAATTTGATTGTGTTTTTACAAGAAAAACCCTTGGGCCAGTTTCACAAACTGAATTCATCAGACCATAAAACCTGCCTTTATTTACTTCCTTTATCTTTTATTTATTTCCCTCTTTGTTTGAAACAAAGCCTTTCATTAGAAATTTTATTTTACCAAATAGCTCTTTCTTCATCATGAAAAAAGTATTTGAGTTTTGTTTCTTAAAGGACGTGGCTGCAAATGAGGGTGATGTGTTCACCTCTAATGCACACCCACTAAGGTTATAAAATCTAGTAGACTATTAATAAGAGTTAGAAGATTTAGTTATAAACAGTTATTTTAAGAGGTGATTTATTCCTATGGCGGGCTTGTTGTCACGTGGAGAACAGTTTCTTTTGAAGTGGAAAACAGAAACATGTTTAAACACTAAACATGTTTCAGTGTCTATATTTTTTATTAAATGAAGATGGAATTTTATTCACCTCTGTGCCTTTGCTGGGGTAGCCCCTCTACCTGGAAAGTCTCATTCTCCCCTCATCAGGGAGACACTGATGCTTCCAGGTCAGCCCAGACATTCTCCTCACAGGGTGTCAGGAATTCCTTGTTGGGTTCTCGCTGGACACTGTCCATGTTCGTCTCATGGCACTTATCACATTGCCCTGGGCTTACATTCTGTTGTCCTCAGTGGACTGTGAATTCCATCTGCATCTCACTCATTCATATATATTAAATTCCTAGCACAGAACTTTGAACATAAAAAACATAAAAGAAATTTGTATTGAATGGGAGAGACTCACTCTCCTGCATTTTCTTTGATTTGACAGTTTGCTTGGCTCTGTTACTCATGAAAACTATGCAGCTAAACTCATTTGTTGAATATTTCAACAATATATATGAAGTAATGGTTACAGAAAAAATAGGTCATTTAGTTGAGCCCTTTTACTTAATAAATTTCCCTCAAATTGTCATATGAACCTGCAGGGAGCTAAACAGTGAACTCTTACTGGATATATTACTCCGGTTTTTTCATCTTGATTTTAAGCTCAAATAACTTCAAATTCATCACTTAATGCAGATCAATGTTTATATGATAAATACATCAGATATATCCGTGACCCAGAAGAGATAAATAGTGACACTGAGTCACAGGGTAACTGAGTTTGGGGGAAAGCTAAGAAGAGCAAAAATACAGGCAACTAACAAAAAATAAAGCGAGCCTTCCTAAAGAGAACAGAGAAAACATAGAGGGGAAAAAAAATCACTTCCACTTTATAACATACGCATACACACACATACACATATTTAAATGAAGCATGTATGTGGAGGGTTTTGAGGTACAGATCAGAATATGTATTGTGACAATATCCAAAACTGATTAATGTATTATTGGAAAACTTCTATTTAATTTCTAGCAGGTCCCCCTCAACTTGAATGAATGCTGTGAGGGACACAGGGACACATACACAAAAGCTTTCAGTTCAGTTCAGTTCAGTCGCTCAGTCGTGTCTGACTCTTTTCGACCACATGAATTGCAGCACGCCAGGCCTCCCTGTCAAGTATCCATTTGACAATAAACTTACTTTTCTAGATAAGACTATAGAGCCAACAAAAGAATTCAGGAACACTTGAACAAATGCTGAATGCTGTGTTCTAGAGAGATTAGTGAAGTAAAGTGAAGTCACTCAGTTGTGTCTGACTCTTTGTGACTGCATGGACTGTAGCCTACCAGACTCCTCTGTCCATTGGATTTTCCAGGCAATAGTCCTGGAGTGGATTGCCATTTCCATCTCCAGGGGATCTTCCCAACCCAGGGATCCAACCCCAGTCTACCACATTGTAGACAGATGTTTTACCGTCTGAGCCACCAGGGCAGACAGGTAATCAAGAGAGATTAATCCAGCGTTAATCCTTCATGCTGGGTTAAGGTGCAGGGTTGGAAGAACAAGAAGCACAGAGAAATTAGGAGACATAGAATGATGTGCACCAATGAGGGAGACTGAACAAGATCTCACCCACCAAACGTACAGCATCACAATGCCTGGCCCTAGAAGCATCCATGAAACAAACATCTGCTGAGTCAGTCATGGGTTGCTCACAGTGGGTCTAAAGTTCATGAGAAAGGAGTCAACTTGGAGGACAAAGTGATGCCCTGTCCCTGACATAGAAGATGTGGAGGAGACAGAAATGTCTGGGATGAAGGGGAAGGGCAGAAGTTGGAGGGTGTATTTCCATGGTGATGTCTGTTTTCTCCAAGGAGTAGGAGGTGAGGGGTAGGGCAGAGGCGAGAATCCGAGTGACTCATTGCCTGGGTTAACTTTGGTCACCGAGATGGTCTTTCACAGATCTCACATTTCAGAAAACAAAATCCTCAGTTGTTGATATGCAAAAGAATAGCAATTTAAGTAATCTGCATAGAAGAATTATATTATTTTTGGCAGGTTTTAAAAACTGGAAAAAATTAATTTTTAAATAATTCATTCATACATATATTTGATATATACTAACACACATGTGACCTAAATTAATTTTAATAAGATTTAGGGTTAAGACTTAAAATTTAATCACAGAATTAAAAAAAATAAACTATTGGTGACAAATCCTAAATGTTTAGTAATTTGGTACTACTTCGTGACAGCACATGTAAAAGTAGAGTTTGTAACACTGCATAGAGTAAACACTTTATAATAAGCTGTTTTAATTAATTCTTTAGGTCCCCAAATGGTAGAGGTCCAGAGTCAGCAGTTTCAGATCCACTCCAAGGATGGCAAGCCACTGTTCACTGTGGATGAAGAGAAAGTCATGGTTGGTACAGATAAACTTCGAGTAACAGGTAGGTATAGCTCTTAATTTTTGATTAAGGAATAATTGACAAACAACATTAGCTTCAGGTATACAGTATGGTGATTCAATATTCATATATATCGTGAAATGATCCACACTAAGTCTAGTTAATGTCCATCACCACACATATTTACAAATTTATTTTCTTGTTATGAGAACTTTTAAGATGCACTGTCTTAGCAACTTTCAAATATACCATACAGTATTATTAACTAGGGGGCTTCCCAGGTGGCTCAGTGGTAAAGAACAAGCCTGCCAATGCAGGAGACTTGGGTTCGATCCCTGAGTCAGGAAAATCCCCTGGAGAAGGAAATGGCAACCCACTCTAGCAGCCTTGCCTGGGAAATTGCATGGACAGAGGAGCCTGGCTGACTGTAGTCCATAGTGTCGCAAAAGACTCGGACAGGACTTAGCGACTAAACAACAGTTGCTTTCTGGTTTTAAAATAAGCCTGAGTAGGAAAGATACGTACACCCCAGTGTTCACGGCAGCACTGTTTATAATAGCCACGATTTGGAAGCAACCTAAGTGTCCATCAACAGAGGAATGGATAAAGATGAGGTATGTATATACAATGGAATCTAACTCAGCCATTAAAAAGAACGAAATAATGCCATTTGCAGTAACATAGATGGACCTAAAGAGTGTTATATTAAATCAAGTAAGTCAGACAGAGAAGAAGAAATATGATATGACATCCCTTATATGTGTAATCTAAACAGAAATGATACAAATGAACTTACTTACAAAACAGAAACAGACTCACAGACTTAGAGAGTGAGTTTATGGTTGCTGGGGGGAGGAGAAGGATGGCGGAAAAGGATACTTAGCGAGTTTGAGATGAACATGTACACACTGCTATATTTAAAATGGATAACCAACAAGGACCTACTGTATAGCCCAGGGAACTCTGTTCAATGTTATGTGGCTGGGAGGGGAGTCTGGGGGAGAATGGATACGTGTATATGTAAGGCTGAGTCCCTTTTCTGTCCACGTGAAACTACCACAACATTGTTCATCGGCTATACCCCAATACAAAATAAAAAGTCAAAACAAACCTGGGTATTTGCAACTGCTTTAAAAATCATATTTTGTTTATAGGAACCTAGTGAAATCGTGGTGTTCTTGGAAAAGTAGGAAAGCAGTTATGCCTATTTTATCCCACAACTCAAACGTCTATACAGTCAACAATCAGAACCTACACGTCCCGTAAAATGCAGTATAGAGGCTTGATCTGTTGGCCGTTGTTTACTTTTGTAAGAATGCTGCACCTTTGGTTTGTGTTTAGGGCCTGAAGGGGCTCTTTTTGAACATTCGGTGGAGACGCCCCTCGTAAGACCCGACCCACCCCAGGACCTCAGGTAAGAGTTTTGTTCAGACGCTTCAGCAGATGCTACCAGGTGGTTCCTCATTCTGATGACCTTCCACCCATGACAGGTCATTTCTGACAGAATCCAGGGGTGAACGTCCTTGTGCGCGTCCCGTCTTCCCGTCTCTGAGACGCAGGCCTGGTGACCAGCCCTGCCCCTGCCCCAGGGCAGCCTGCACTGTTCTGGTAGACTAGTTCCTCCTCCAGGAAACCTCAGGGACTTGGCTAAATGCCACTATTTTATTTTTTCCTAGCTTTTTTTTTATTGTGGTAAAAATACGCATATAAAATGTATCATTGTAACCATTTTTAAATGTATAGTTCAGAACATATTTATACTTTACAAACTTAAAAGTTTTGTTTTTTATTTTCTATTATGGTTTACCACAGGATATTGAATATAGTTCCCTGTGCTCTACAGTAAGACCTTTTTGTTTATCCATCCTGTATATAGCAGTTTGCATCTGTTAACCCCAAACTCCCAATCCTTCTCTCCCTCCATCACCACTCTTCCCCTTGACAGCCACAGGTCTGTTCCCTATGTTTGTGGGTCTGTTTGTGTTTAGTAGATGAGTTCATTGTGTCATATTCGAGATTCCACATACAAGTGGCATCATCGATGGCTCAGCAGGTAAAGAATCTGCTTGAGATGCAGGAGACACGGGAGATGCGGGTTTGATCCCTGGGTGGGGAAGATCCCTTGGAGGATGACATGGCAACCCACTCCAATATTCTAGACTATTGCTTGAAAAATCCCATGGACAGAGGAGCCTGGCGGTCTACAGTTCAAAGGGTCGCAATGACTCGGACGTGACTGAGCCCACAGCACACATAAGTGACATCCTATGGCATTTGTTCTTGTCTGACTAGAATATGTACTAGAGAGTAGTATAATCTCTAGGCCCATCCATACAGCTGCATACAGCATTATTTCACTCTTTTGTGTAACTGAATAATATTCCATTGTGTGTGTGTGTGTAAATATACCACAGCATCTTTATCCCTTCACCTGTCGATGGACATTAAGGTGGTTTCCACAGTTTCTGGTTACTGTGAATAGCGTTGCTATTAAAGTAGGGGTGTAAATGCAGCTATTTAAAAATGCTTCATTGACTCCATGTCAGCCATAGGAAAGTCCAGAATGCTCCCGGGGCACTTGGCCTGTGACCTAGTCTCCGTGGGGCCCCCTAGACTGGCACCCTGGGCACCTCTGCTCACTCGTCCTGAGACCCAGCAGCAGCCAGCCCCAAGCTCCACACTCCCACACACCTTGTCCCACCTGACTGGGGTGCCCCTCCTGACCTTGGACACCCATGGACGTCTCCTTGTCCTCATGCTTCGGCTCACCAACCCATCGTTCTTCCCTGAAAATCATCAGCTGAGGTAAAACAATGGCACCTTTTAGAGAAAGAGAATTGTGTCCTATACGGGCTTAAAATGTCCAAAAGGCATTCTCAGAAATTTCAGTTTACATTACATTTTTAAAATATGTGCACTGTGAGTAGAGACAAGAGCATTACAAAACTGAGAACGTGATGAATCCATATATGCAAAGAAATTGGAAAACTTTGATATATCTTTTTTCATCTGTGGCAAAATGCACATAAATTTTACCTTCTTAACCACTTTTAAACATACAGTTCAAAAGCCTATGGCAGGCTCATTGTTGTCAACCATCCCTACCTCCAGTCGCCAGAATTCTTTACGTCTTGCAAAACTGAAACTCCACGCCCCTTAAACACTAACTCCTGTCCCCTTCCCCAGGCCCTGCACGCCACCACCCTGCCCTGTGTGTCTATGGGTCTGAGGGCTCTCGGCACGTTGTTTAAGTGGGATCGTACAGTATGTGTCCTTTTGTGACTGGCACAATATCCTCAACCTTTGGTATATCTCTATGCAATATCAGAATGTATAAAATCACCTCGTTCCATATGTGTTTATTCTTTATACAGAGTCTCTGTGTGCCTGTGTGTATTTCACCGTATCACTGGCTACTGAATGTCCTTTACTGCTGTAACTGTTTATTCCAATAGTATATTTGTGCTTTATAACAAAAACAAACAGTAGTTTTAAAAACAACTGTCTTCAAGTCTACAGTGTCACTTAAAGTCACATTTAGAATTTGAACTGGAAAAATATTCAGGTCAACTAGCACATTCTAATATATTATGTATAATAGGGGAATAATGTACAGTAGGAACCCCAGCTTTACAAACAAGCCTGGTGACCTTGGCCAAACTAACCCTTTGAGGCTATATTTCATCATAAAACATTGGTAGTATTATATATCTCAGTATTCTGGGGAAGATTTAATAAGCTATGAAGTTAGAAATGTTTTGTAAACTGAAAGTGGAATACAAATAATCATTTTTATTATCATTATTATACCAACTAGATATTCATACCAAATGGAATTGGAGTTAGGAAATTTGGCGTTTCACTTAATGTTAATGTCTAATTAAACATTAATCTAAAGCAAGTGAGAGTTCAATTCATCTTACCCACTTAGAGAACATTTGCAGCATAAAATTAGATTGTGACTATAATTAAATTGTAACAGTTTCATTGATTTTGATAAAGGACCATGAGATCAATATTAGGGAAGAAGAACATTTTATCTTTGTAGGAAAGAAACATGATTCAATCTCTTAAAAAAATAATGCCATGAGAAAAATTTTGTTATTAAAAATAATATAAATTGTAGAGCTGCCAAACCACTCTTTGCAGTGAACGTCACTGTTTTAAAAGTATGGGCCTCATTATTAAACAATTCGTCTTACATTTTTCCCTTTAGGAAATAAATTTTCTGGCTTCTACAGCAGGCCTTTCAGTATTCTCTGGCTTTCTAAAACGTGACACTAAGGGAACATTCCATAACCCAAGTGTTACAACCAGAGGGACTGAGAACATAATGAAATTATAAGGAATTGCTTGAGGAATGGGGTTTGGATGGAAGACATGAACTAACAGGTTTCAAATGCCTGCCACCACCAGGAAATGCGTCTGTACTGTCACATAATTTCTCTCGTTTCCTCGTCAGTTCGACCTGAAAAGCATCAACTCAATCCCCATTTTACAAAAGAGAACACTGAGCTCAAGGTAGGAGCACATTCTAAGACACAAAGGAAAAAAGGCAGCCAACTGATGATTCAACAGCTCTGGCTCCAAAGCCAGTGTACGCTGTGTTCCCACCTTCCACCACGCAGGGGAAGCCTTTAGTGATTCACTCCCTGATTTACCACCAGACTCTGCTGACTGAGTGCATGAGAGCTGTACTGTCTTCTGTGAGTTTGTGCTATCACCTGTCCTTCCCTTTTTATGTCTATGTCCAGTAGGATTACTATTCCTGGCCTGAGTAAAAGGAGATCGATTCTGGAATATCTTAACTGACCTATGAAAGCTTTGTGGATGTTGTTGGGTTAAGATCATGAAGATCATTTATAAAAAGACCTCTGAAATATACATGTTTAAATATCACAATTTAAATTTTGGTATTTGCTCAAATGGTAGTTATGAAAGCATAACAGTTATTTTCTTTAAGAAAAGTATATAATTGACTTGTATTTAAGCTAGATTTACATTTCTTACGGCAAGGTCATCCTCAAGAGAAGCATGAACTGTAACATACCATTTTAAAGCTAATTCTCATTTATGCATGATATAATTCAATCTTTTTTTAAAAAATTCAGCAAAAATGTATAAAGTGTGTTTACGTGCCAGAGTCTATATAGATGCTGGTTCCACAGTGATAAAAGGCATGGTCCCTGACCTTAGTGAGTTTAGAGTCTGTTGGAAGAAAGAAATGTGCAAACAAGTTACAATGACATCATTCATTGTGATGAAGGTGCAAAACGATAGTGAGGGCGTAGGAGAAAGAGTCTAACTCTTCCTAGGGTGATCTGAGATGAAGTCACAGATAGGAAAGCTCTTGAACGGAAACTTAAGGCATCAGTAGATGTGGATGCAGTGGGGCGAACTGCAAAGCCCCTACAGTCCAGTAGGGATGTGATGGTGGAAACCATGCCCAGGACACAGTAACAGATATGTTTCTTCATTAGATCAGTAAAATGAACAGACATGGAAGTATTTGTTCCCATTTCAAACACTTGTAAATGTTGGTTTCCTTAGTACAGTTCATAAATATAAGTAGAAACCAAGGAAGCCCATTCATTCCCAGGTCCCAGTAATCAAGTAGAAAATTCATGGTCATTGCATGTGTCACTCAGTCGTGTCTGACTCTTTGCAAACCCATGGACTGTGACCCACCAGGCTCCTCTGTCCATGGGATTCTCCAGACCAGAATACTGCAGTGGGTTGCCATGCTCTCCTCCAGGGGATCCTCCCAATCCAGGGATCAAAGCCAGGTCTCGTGCATCTCCTGCATTGCAGGCGGGCTCTTCACCACTGGCACTACCGGGGAAGCCCATGGTGGAGTGGAAGCTAAGTCAGGGGTACTTAAGGGGAAAGCAGGATTCCACGGAGACCAGGGGCTGGGACTTGAATATTTTATGGAGACTGAGATTCCAAGCTACAACCCAGTGTGTATGAAATACCCAGAGATATCTCATAGATCTTGAGAAGATATTTCAGCGTCTGGTAGGACTAAGCACACACGCGCGTGCACACACACACAGGAACACACACATATGCATACACACATACATACACACACACCCTCTCAGAGTTTTTCTCTCTCACCATTTCTCTGTCTGTTCTTGCTTATTTTTCCATGTGAACGTTAGGTCTTTGATATCTGACCATGCTGAACGCATTCATGGAAATGTGTACTTCAGAGCATTCTCATCTTAGCCTTTTTGGTAATATGGGTCTAAACCTGTGCTGAATTGAAATGTTTCATCTTCAAGGATAGAAATGATGCAGAGGGGAGGAAGTCTGCTTCTGGGAGCATCGCATTATGAGAACATTAACAACTAGTCATTGGTCCTGTTGAGGTCACTTGTGGTTTGAGAATGACCCTGGAAATGGACTCACCTTCACCAGGGTCCCTGAAATGGGCCCAGTGGTGCAGGGTACTCACACCCTCCTCCTTCCCCTCTGCTGTCTTCCATCAGTCCAGGCAGGAAAGACGCAGGCAGTTAGCAGTGGCCAGAAGGTGCCTCCATCAGCAGACCAGGCTCAGTGTGTTTCCCCCAACACCTAAACCCAACAGAACTTGACCAATACATTCCAGGAATATCTCTGCTTCTAACACTCAAAGTCATATTTTAACATGTATAACAGGTCAGATCTTACATACTGAGAGGGACATAAGAAAAGGGAGCTTTATTTTCCATAACAAATAGTGGTAGATGAGAAAACCTGCCAATTAAAGGTAGTAATCCACCTGACTTAAAGGTTGATCAGTACCACTTAGTCATAAAAAAGAACGAAATAATGTCATTTGCAGCAACATGGATACAACTAGAGATTATCATACTAAGTCAAGTAAGCCAAACAGAGAAAGACAAATAATATAGGATATCACTTATATGTGGAATCTAAAATATGACGCAAATGAAACTGTCTGTGAAACAGACTTAAGGACATAAAGAATAGACTGGTGGGTGCCAAGCAGGTTGGGGGAGGGAAGGATTGGGAATTTGGGATTAGCAGATGCAGATTATTATATATAGGATGGATAAGCAACAAGGTCCTACCGTGTAGCATAGAGAACTGTACTCAGTATTCTGTGATAAATTATAATGGAACAGAATATAAAAGATTTTATATATATATATATATAATGTATAACCAAGTCACTTTTCTAAGCAGCCAAAATTAATTAACACAACATTGTAAATCAACTGTACTTCAATTAAGAAATTATTTTAAATGTCGATCAGTCACTTCAGATGCACATTCATTACCAGGCACTTCTCACCTCTTAAATGCTACCCTTTCCTTCTCCTACCACCTGCACCCTACTCTGACACTGCAGTGGGATGGGTCCTCTTCTCCTTCTCGTGGATCTTTAAACATTCCAAGCAAGTCAGCCTTTCGCCTTTTGGTTGAGTCAGGCTGGAGCAGCTGAAAAGCCTGTCCAGTGATCCTGTTGGGCCATCTGGTGGAAATGCCATCAGTCGTTTCCAGGCAGAAGCAAATAAGAGAAGTTCCCTGCTCCTGTGTTCCTGGTTCTGTATCTGTGTTTGACTAAATCACAAGGAGATGCTGCTGAATCTTACAGAAACAAGGCCTGCTGAGGCCAGTCTCAACCCTGTCTATAAACTCCATTAGTTAATCATTTTTCCAGGAGAAATTGCTGCATGTGCCCTGTAATCTTCCTAAATGGAAAAATAAAAAAGCAGACAACAAAGTCCAAACTTTTGTGAACATGTAGCAAATGAATGTGTTGCCCTTAAATTTCTCTTTTTCCCAAAGAAGTTTGGGTTTGGACTTAAAAAAAAAAAGTTTTCCAGAGATATTCACCAGTAGCACTTTCTTCTGGTGTGGCGTGCCAGACCACTGACCACGCTGTCCGGAGCTGCCGCACAGGGCTGGGATGGTCTAACATTTGCATCAGTTTTCAGAGGATATTAATTTCATAGATTCTCATTGATGGGAAGTTAATTTCTTTACTCCACTTTATTTCTGGATTTATCAATGAAAATCAACCCTGAATATTCACTGAAAGGACTGATGCTGGAGCTGAAGCTCCAATACTTTGGCCACCTGATGGGAAGAGCTGACTCACTGGAAAAGACCCTGATGCTGGGAAAGATTGAAGGCAGGAGGAGAAGGGGACGACAGAGGATGAGATGGTTGGATGGCATCACTGACTCAATGGACATGAGTTAGAGCAAACCTGGGAGATAGTGAAGGATAGAGGACCCTGGAATGCTACAGTCCATGGGGTTGCAAAGAGCTGGACATGACTTAGTGACTGAACAGCAGCTGTTCAGTCCAACCCCCTGGACTGCAGCATGCCAGGCTCCCATGTATGGCAAAAACCACAGTATTATAAAGGAATTAGCATCTAATTAAAATAAATTAATTAAAAAAAATTTTTTAAAGAATGAATGAATATACTATATATCTTACTGATACATATTCTCTATATGTCTCTATCTCTATTGGAAGATACTATGTCTTACTGATTATATTCTCTAAGATTTATGTTCTCTAAGAATATAATAAGTAAAATATATAGTATATTTTCCATTGGTTTGGAGATTCCTGAGGTGGCTGTTTTTTATGCCATTTTTTCTTGGTTTCCTTCCCTCATTTCAGACTAGAATCCCCGACACGGAGTCTCAGCATGGACGCCCCCAAAGGCATTCACATTCAAGCCCCTGCGGGGAAGATCGAGGCCCTTACCCAGATGGACATCGTTCTTCAGAGCAGTGATGGGACGGTGAGTCCATCGGATGGTGCGTGGTGGGTGCTCCCATTGTACAAGCCTCATGTCTACTAAGTAATGATGACATTCACGTCCAATAAGGCATCAGCAAATTACAGTTTGCAAAGAGACGTCATGAAAGGCATCACAGAAAATGTGAAAGAAGGAAAAAAATTAACACTGAAAGAAAAGCCAAAAAAGGTTAAAAGCAGTCTGTTGGATCCAGACTGCTTTCTTTGGCATTTGTACTATCAAGTCTCCTGTTGTTTTCAGCTTTGAAAAAGTCCTGGACATTCAGAGCTCGCAAAGAATGTCCATCCTGCCACTTCCTAGTGACCCTCTCGGTAGAACTGTCCCTGGGGGTCACCTGTAAGGGATAACTCTTTATTTTTTTTTTTTTTTTACCACCCAGGGTGCTCGCTCACATCAAGTCCTGGTTCAGTGAAAGTCAAATATGAAAAATAAGAGTTGCAATAAAGAAAACTCTGGAACCTCCAGTCCAGAAATAAAACATCCCTGATAAGAGTCCCTCTCAGAATGGGCAGCAAGGCACAGGCTCCCTATTATTTATTGATCCTTCTAGTGTAAAATCAATTCGCCAATTACCTGTTTGAATCAGGGACATTAACAGGCCTCTCTGGGCCTCTCTCCTCATTTGTCAAGTACCGGAAATAGTATCTACTTCACTATGTCACAGGGCTAAGAGACATCAATGCAGAAAGATAATTTTGAACTGATACTAATTTAACATTAAGAGAGGGTGTGGTTGAGGCTGCAGAGGGAGACCACAGGAGGTAGGTTCAGCCCTGGCTTGGCAAGATCCCCTGGAGAATGGAATGTCAACCCAAGTATTCCTGCCTGGGAAATCCCATGGACAGAGGAGCCTGGGCCCGCTATAGCCCATGTGTCACAAAGAGTCTCACACAACTTAGTAACTAACAGCAGCAGCAGCAAAGCATTAGACAATAACCTATATAGGTTCTGCTCCAAAAAACATAAGACCATTTGACTTCCTGCTCTGACGGTGACTCAGACCCCAGGGCAAAGCCTGCCTGCCATGCACTTGTACTGTCACTCTGCACTTCACCCAGAGACGTCAGCATCCCAGGATGCCAGTGTATTCAGAGCTTGGCCTGACGGGACCAGAGCCACATAAAACAAAGGTGGGATTCAACCTTGTTGGCGAGGAAGAACATGGGAGCTTCCCAAACATAGTTTAGTTCATTCTGATGAGTGAGCACCCTGCCAGGGCTCAGGCTTGGTTGCTCTGTACTATGACTCTAATTTCTTTTAGCTGTCACAGATTTCCAAAACTCAATCAACAGCCATTTGTGTGCATCTTGGTTCAACTAAACCTCTCTAGGAACAAATCCCATGGATGGAGGAGCCTGGTGGGCTGCAGTCCATGGGGTCGCTAGAGTCGGACACAACTGAGCGACTTCACTTTCACTTTTCACTTTCATGCATTGGAGAAGGAAATGGAAACCCACTGCAGTGTTCTTGCCTGGAGAATCCCAGGGACGGGGAAGCCTGGTGGGCTGCCGTCTATGGGGTCGCACAGAGTCGGACACAAGTAAAGCGACTTAGCAGCAGCAGCAGGAACAAAAGTCCAGTGGGTCCCCTTTTATTTTAGTTGTCTGTCACCTGCTTCCTGTATCTAATAGAAGGCAACAGAGTTGCAAATAAAATTTTAAAAGCTGGAGAAATGGTTGCTAGCCATTATGATGAATTTAATTGCCTCTCCTAGGAAAATAATATCATGAGCAATTCCAGCATTCACACGGTAAAATGAATAAGATGAGTCAACTTCTGCGGCTTGTATTTTATCCTAATAGAAGGAGAAGTTGAAGGTCAAAGTGGAACACAAAGTCAATGTGAATCAAAAAATGGTATTTATTTTGGCCAGATAACTCTGAAAGGTCTTCAAGGAGTGTCACATCATACACTTTCCTAGCTGGCCTAGTGTAATGAGTAAAAGAAAAAAAAAAAGACTTCCCTCCAGTTCCTAAGGAATATTTATCCCCACTGCCCAGATGGAAACTAGAAATAGGCTTTGAAAGAATCAGGTCATCGTAATGTGACTTCAGCCAAGGCAGGTGCCTGCTTCATTTTCTATGCAGAGAAAGAACTTGGAACATTTGGTGCATTTGAGTTTTGTGTTTGTCATGTTCCCTCCCCCTTGACCACGTCTTGTCTCGCTCTCTCCCAAGCAGGTTGTGCTCGACGCGGAAACTGTGTGTTTGCCGGAGCTGGCTCTCGGGAGCCAGGGGCCCGCGGGCAGCTCCCAGGGGCTCTACGAGGTCTGTGTGTGTCCGGATGGGAAGCTCTACCTGTCTGTGGCTGGCATGGGTACCACATGCCACGAACACAGTCACCTCTGCCTCTAAACCATCAGCATCGCCCAGGGAGCACCTTCTGTGTCTCGGTACGCTCGGTAGTGCAGACCTCAGCCTTCCCAGCAGGAGCCACTCGACAACAGTGAGCTGAGTTTGCGTGTGGGAGTTTGAAAGGAGCTCAAACGTACGACTGAAAATGTTCCCATGAAACTCTGTGATCTCAGAGTGGACCTTAGACACAGAAGTCCAAGGATCAGAAGAAGTGTTGATCCCACCAGACGGGCTCGTTGCCATGATAACCAATGTGACTTTCCCTGTCCTGTGTGTGTCGGTCTGTGATGGGATGTCAGGCTGCTGTGTGGAATGGATGCATGGATGCGTGGTGCTCAGCTGGGGACCTCTGACCTCCCGTGAGAGTAGTCTGAGTCCTGCCCAGCTGCCCCAGAGTTCTCTGAGGTTTTCCACTGTGTCACTCAATCCTGCAGGAGCTGTATTCATTTCAACACAAAGTGTGTCTGGTTTCAGAAGAAAATCTTCAAGTTTTAAAGGGATGTTCAGATTGATTAGTCTTTCAGAATGTGGTCAGGGAGTAAATTGTACACAACTGATCATGTTTCTTTATATAGTCCATAAGCAATAAAAATCAACCTACATTTTTCATAGACTTCACCGTGTGTGTTACTTTCTTTAATCCTCACAACTCTTTGAGTTCAGTACTGTTTTTCCCCCAGTTGCTGGTGATAAAAAAAAAAAAAAAAAGGTTCAGATGAGTCAAGTCACAGGTCACCCAGTATCTACTAAAATTAAACTCAACTGGACCCTAACATTTCAACATCAGTTTCCACTTTGGAAAACTTTGATCTGTGTCTCACTGCACCTGCATCACCTGTTTACCTGATACCTGCACAGACGGGCTGATGCCTACATGAAAGGTGGAGAAACTAAAGTCAAGGGGAGTTTTGTCACCCACCAAGACGGCCCCACGAGCTGGTGGGGGCTCGCCGCTGCCCAGCCCGCGTGCTCACCTCACAGGAGAGGTGAGGGACCGGGGGTGGAGTGGCGCTTCACCGAGTCACTGCTCACAGTTGCCGTCCTTGGCTGTGTGATCTGTATATGAATACAGTGGACGCACACACTGAACCCATGAATGCTCTGGTTTTGTGGTTTTACTTACACGGTGGAATGCCTTCATCACACCGAAGGCCAGGTGTTGGTTTTGATGTCTGTTTTACTGATCGTTCCCGTTAGAATCCCCACACGGCACAAGACGTGGTGGGACCAACAGCACTGCAACTTTCCCATTAAAGGATTTATGACTAGAAATACAACATCGGTTTCATTTTCCACAGTCTCAGAACTGAGAGAAAAGTGGTCTTTATTTCTAATGCTGTCTTAACAAGGTGTTAACAATGCAACCCATTCCTAACAGTTTCTTAATATTTAAATTACTGGTATTATAAACATTTGAAATTATTAATACAAAATAAAATACAAATTAAAATTTTAAAAATACAGTGTGTCCTAATCAGTTAAGAGCAAACTCAACTCTGAATATAACACTCCTAGTTTCAGGGTATTGGGAGGGTGGGGACTTAGATTATTTAAATAAGTATTTGCCTTTTCCATCTAGTTAAGTCCTGATTTTTAGAATTAATGTCTGCTTTCTTGCTGTGACACTCCTGTTGTCATAGTAGTGTTGTCATTTTTGTGTCATATTTACTCTCTTATACCATGTTTGTGCAGGAAAAAAAGTCTTCCAACCCAATTGATGTAGATGGGTTCTCATAGAATGTGTGTACATGTCCAAAAAAATGATGTCGATGATAAAGCAAAGTCAAAAAAAAAAAGAAACAAAGGACGGGGAATAAACATTTTAAATGTATAGATCAGTCTTATGGACTCCGTGGGAGAGGGAGAGGGTGGGGAGATTTGGGAGAATGGCATTGAAACATGTATAATATCATGTATGAAACGAGTCGCCAGTCCAGGTTCGATGCACGATACTGGATGCTTGGGGCTGGTGCGCTGGACAACCCAGAGGGAAGGTATGGGGAGGGAGGAGGGAGGAGGGTTCAGGATGGGGAACACAGGTATACCTGTGGCGGATTCATTTCGATATTTGGCAAAACTAATACAATATTGTAAAGTTTAAAAATAAAATAAAATTTAAAAAAATAAAAAATAAAAAACTGTAAACAGAAAAAAATAAATAAGTAAACATAAGACATGACATCATAAAACTCCTAGAAGAGATTACAGGCAAAACATTCTCTGACATAAATTGTACCAATGTTTTCTTAGGTTAATCTTCCAAGGCAATCAAAAATAAAAGCAAAAACAAATGGGACCTAATGAAATTTACAAGCTTTTATTCAACAATGGAAACCATAAACAAAATGAGAAGGCAACCTATGGACTGGCAGAAAATATTTACAAATGATACAACCAACAAGGGCTTAATTTCAAAAATATACAAACAATTCATACAACTCAATAACAAAAAACCAAACAGTGCAATCAAAAAATGGAATACTACTCAGCCATAAAAAGCCATAAAAAAGAGTGAAATAATGCCATTCACAGCAATCTAGATGCAACTAGAGATTATAATACTAAGTGCAGTAACTCAGAAATAGACAAATACCATGTGATATCACTTATATGTGGAATCTAAAATATGACACAACCAAACCTATCTGTGAAACAGAAGCAGACTCTCATGGACATGGAGAACAGACTTTTTGCTAAGGCAGAGGGGGATTGGGGAAGGGTTGGAGTGGGAGGTTGGAGTTAGCAGGTATAAATTATTAAATATGTGGAATGGATAAACAACAGCACCCTAATATATAACACAGAGAACTAAATTCAGTATCCTATGATAATCCATAATGGAAAAGAATATGAAAAAAAAGAATGTGTATATACATATATATGTAAAATGAAACCACATTGCTGTATAGCAGAAATTAACACAACACTGTAAATCAACTATATTTCAATTTAAAAAAAAGAAGAAATTTATCATATAAAATTATTAAAAATAAAAAATAAATAAATAAAAGGTGTAAATCCAAACTTTTGTTTCTAGCTGCATTCTCCAGAGTGATGAGGAATTTCTCCTTGGTTACAACACAGACTTTCAGATGGGCTGTATTCTAGACTGTACTGCATAAACCTACCGTGTTAAGTACATTATACAGTGTAGTTGAAATCTCCACCGAAGGGGCGAGGCCATGCTAGGAGCACCCACAACGAGGCACATACCCAGAGAGCACTACACACCAAGTGGCTGCGACCACTGACTATCGGTTGATACTTTAGGGACCTTGAAAAACAGTCTTTATTTCTTTTCCAATTTCCGAACCGACTGAGAAGCAGACACAAGTCAAAAAATGAAGATCAAAATGTCAGCTTTAATAGTAAAGTTAGATTTGCAGCAAACTAGACTTGCTAAGACCTTTCAGTGGAGCAAACGTGAACCTCTCAACCCCTCCCAGGCTCCGCAGCTCCTACAGGGCTCAGGTTCCCCCCTCGGGCACCCCCCAGGTCAGTCTCTGCCCGTGGGGGACAGGGTGGGAGCTCTTCTGAAGAGCAGAGCCATCCCCGGCATGGAGCCAGCGAGGCTCGGTTCCTTGCACTGTTTGTCCCCACCATTCCCTGATCTAACACATCACGGCTCACTGGGCTTCAGTCTTCTCTGTAACTGCCACTGCACACTGGCTGTGGTTTGAAAACCAAGTGAACTTTGGGTCGGGCATAAACAAGCAGGTGGAATAAGAGGGTAAAAAGGGCACGGAGTAGAAAGTGAATTTTGAGCTGAATAGTCAGTGCAGCTTCAGTTTTTGTCCTGGGCTTTGTATCCAGGGCCTTAACAAACACAAGAGAAAGAAGCAGAGATTTTAAGCACGTGGTTCCTCTTTTTAAATAAAATGTAACGCACGTTGGCTCTGGTATCCATGTCCCCCCAGGCTCTCCCATGCCTTGACAGCACAGGCCTGGGACTAGCTTCCTAACCAATGGAGGACTGATGACACTTTAGACCAAATGTGGCAAAACGAGATCAGTGGAGAAGCTTTAGAAGTCAGGGATTTAGGAAACTCCACCCGCAGTTAGGAAGCTCCAGCTCCTGCCCATGGGTAGGCATCCTGCGGGCATGGACTCTGGCCCCAATGGCTGGTCAACTCCTGGAAGGAGACCTCTTCCCACTTGGTGTCCGCATGTCTCCCACTGGCTCCAGGCTCTGGTGGAACCCTGAGCAATATATGACTAGCTAAGTCTTATCTACTTGCCATTCTCTACTCTCTTATCCTTGAGGTCGACAAAACGCTGAAGGACACAGGATGTCAACTGGCACTGATGGAAGGATACCCACTGGTCCCCAAAGCTAACCTGTCAACTACTTCTCTTTATTTGACTAAACGCTACGTGAACGTCTTCCCAGCATCATTCTCGGGCCTTCACCTGTTCCCCGCTGGTGGCTGCAGACCACTTGGGCCTCCTGCCCACAGGACAGCACAGAGCCCATCTCCATGGGCAGAAGGCCTGTTCCAACCCCCTCCCCGGGAGCAGCTGCTCACACACCGGTTGGCAGTCTCCAGTTTCCTTTTAATAAGAAAAGCAAAATAGGGTAAAAGGCGTAAAATAATAATAATAAAAAAAAAATAGTTCGGGTCCAAAATTCCTTACCCTGAACTTCAAAATCTAAGTTTCAAATAATGAAAACTTCCCAAATCCACCTGCTGTAAACTCTGGGCAGCAAAACCTGATCTAAGTTTAGATAAGGCTGTTTCTCAGGTCTGTGTAGTTTAGGGTGGGTGGGTGTTCATGGTTTCACTGTGTTTGATTAAAGGGAGTGGCCCAACCCCCACCCCCAATGGAAAAGCCTCATTAAACCCAGTTTATACACAGTGGTATTAACTTTCTAAAATCCAAATTCTGAAATACATTTGTATGCAAGGGCTTCATGGAAAGGACTGCAGACCTATAATTTTTCTGTTAAAGGAAGTCTAGAAAAAACAAAAACTCCGTCAACTATCACAAAGGCCAAAATTTTCTGTATACATTTTAATATCCGAAAGCAATAAAATACATTGCAAGTGTTGAATCTGAGTTTTAAAGTAGCAATAACTTAAAAGTCCCAAATAGCTGGAGACCCAGAATTTGGGGGTCCCTGGGACAGAGAACCCCAAGTTTGTTGTGTAGGGTTTGAAAACTTGTGCCTCAGGTATAAGAGGAACATCACCCACCTGTTAGGGCTCAGGTGTGAACTAGCCCCAGCACACAGCCCTTCCCTGAAGCAAGGTCGGCATCCATCCAGCCTCTACTACAGAATAATTCTATTTCATATATTTCGAAATACATATGTGTAATCACATATGTTGAAGTTCCAATACTTTGGCCACCTGATGCAAAGAGTCAACTCATTGGAAAAGACCCTGATGCTGGAAAATATTGAAGGCAAAAGGAGTAGGGGGCGACAGAAGATGAGATGGTTAGACAGCATCATGATTCAATGGACATGAATTTGAGCCAATTCCAGGAGATAGGGGAGGCCAGGGAAGCCTGGCATGCTGCAGTTCATGGGGGGGTTGCAAGGAGTCAGATACAATTTAGCAACTGAACAACAACAAAAATTATAAATGTCAACTAATCGCATTCCCTAAAAAGGTGAAATAAAATCAACTCTTAACAAAATCAAAGAGCACCTAATAAACTGAGTATATACCAAGTACTTTATACTCAATCATAAAAAGAAACCCCTTAAAATTCCAGTATAAAATATATATGAAAGTTCTATCCTAGTATTTCCAATAAACACACATATACACAGCATGTCAAACCTTAATACAGGAAGATACTAAGTTTGATTTTCAAGGAACTTTTTCTCAAGAAATACCAGTTACAATGACTTCATATGTACATTTGCTTTATTAAAATTGTGGCACTTAATATAATAGCAGAAATCATCACATGGCTCACATCCAGAAGCAATACAATAGTGGAGGTGCAAACATTCCTTATTACCAGTACAAGTAAAAAAAGTGGTAATATGTCCCATAAGCCCTTAATTGCATAAAATATTATACTGCACATCATTTACAGCCAGCACACTTAAATAAACTAATTATCATCTTTTATATTCTGCAAGGGATATAACGTTCATAGGACATTCAAACATCATAAAAATTAAACATCAGTTCTGAATTATTCATGGGGAAGACACAAGCTGATAATTCCTCTTTTATAACCTACTGGATATTTTCACATGATTTTACAATTTTTCAATGTCTTCAGAGTGAAATCCCAAGAAAAAAAAACTCCACTAAGTGCCATGTTGAAGGACAAAAAATGTTGAGTGCAGCACCTTTAGACAGTGAAAGATCACATCCTGTCCAACCACACCATATAAATTAGGGCGTTTGTGGGAAACGCGTACAAACAAACATCAAGCAAATGCCCTCACAGGTGACGGGCATGGCTTTGGCAAGCGGTTCTCAGAAGCAATATTCACATCCAGCGAGAACAGGGGCCACCACCAGGTCTCCCGTGTGCCACCTTCGTGATCTGGGATGCCTGCAAGCCCAGGGAGGGGGACCTCCAGGAAAAGGATGTGAAGGGCACTCAGGGCACCCTAGTGGGGGCTGTCTGCAGAGTCTCAATCAAGTAGTATTCAGGATAAAATACTGTACCACGTTACACATGTGCTAAGTATCTAGTATGTAAAACTGCAACAGGCTCATAATCAGATCCAGCTGATAATGCACCCAAGAGGATCTGCTTAAAGAAACAATAAAGCTCCACAGACCTAATCCCCCTAATTTGTTTCAACCAATGATATGTCCAGTGTTTCATTAGCTCCTTCAAAAATACTGCATACATTAAAAACATAAAACTAACTCCCCCCGCCCCCCACCACCAACCAGAGACACAGAGACTCTAACAGACCGCTGAGCTTTGGTGTGTAAAGTGCAGTTCACAGAGGTGCTGGCCAGCCAGCCAGCCGCATCCAGCGATTTCAAGTTCACCACCAGCCTCAAAACACTACTCTCTCAGGTCAAGGTTCCCTGTGGACATCCACATTAGTAAGAAGGTCGAGATTCTACCTGATCAACCCCCAATGTGCTTCACCATCCCTGAATGCTGGCAATGGGGCTTAAGGAAGGACAGTGAGTCATATTTGTGCTACGACATGTCCAGGACATAGCTCCCTGCTTCTCTCCTGGTGTTGCCTCACACTTTCTGTTGTATGAAGTTTTCAAGTTTTATGATGATACAGGCAGTACATTCCATCACCCTCATGGCAACCTCAGACGTGAACCTGTCATTGGGGATCTGCGGGAAGGGCAGCAGGTCAGGGTACCTGGTCTTCAAGCTGTCCACACCGTAGGCCTCCAGGGTGTGGACGTCGTTGGTCAGGCCCTCCAGCTGCTGGCTGTACTCCTCGATCTTCTGCGCCAGGGCCGTTGGCTTCACATCCTTGTCAGATTTGCCCCGCACAGCATAGTCGGCCGCTATGAGAGCCAGCTTGGCAGACAGGAAGCATTTGAAGCACACCCACTCGTTGGCATTCTTGTGCAGGTCATTCCTGGCAGCCGAGAAGTTGGCCCTGGCCTGGCGCAGCCACCTGCGCGCCTCCACCGGGTTGCCGACCGTCTTGAAAGTAGGGGGCACAAAGAACCTCTGGGAGTACGTCTGCCCAGCCGGTGGCGGGCCTTTCTCTTTATTTTGCTGCTGCCTCTCGGATTTGTGGCTCGTGGCCTCCTGGTTCCACGATGTGTAAAATCTCTGGAAGGAGAACTTCTCTGACTGGAACCGGGTAGCCGAGGTGGGAAACGTCCGCCTCGAGGCTCTGTCTGCATTTTGATCAAGAAAAGCCTGTTTCTCTAACCTGTTAATCTCATTCTGCAGATGCTTGAAAACCTCATTAGCCATGTCGTGGTCCTCTGGGTTTTTGTCAGGGTGCCATTTCAGGTACAACCGCCTGATAATCTTCTTCCTCTCCGACTCAGGAAGCTTCCAGGCTTGCTCCACCACAGACGTCACCTCCTTTAGAATTTCTGGGAGAGAAGTAGCCTTGAGCTTTTTGGGGGAATGATGCTTGGAAGATGGGGTCTTGAGGCCCTCTCTCCCAGGGAAGAGGGGTGGGACGCTTCGAAGACCGGGGGCCAGGAACTCCGTGGGGCTGGTAGGGGTGGAAGGGGCACTGTCTCTGCTCTGGGAGCTCTCCTCTGGCCGTGAGAACTTGTACAGATCCAGAGAGCTAACGATTTTGTATTCACTGTAGCCAATGTCAATCTGATAAATCTTTCCTAGGAAGCTCGAGTTGTCGGCGTCTTCTCTTTCGACCTCTTGTACGATGATGGCATACGTGTACGTCGGCTGGTACGACCCGTAGATGTCCCCGCCTTCGGCATCGACAAGGTACCCAACATACTCTCCCGGGTAAAAGACATTCATGGGGTCCATGAGCAGGGTGTAATGAATCTCAGCAGGTATTGGCGTGCCAGGCATTGGCAGTTCAAGTTTTGATGGTTCTGAAGAGTCGTACTTCACGCCTAGGCTGTCAAGCTTCTCACTGATCCTGTAAATGTCGTTGCATCCCAGCATAGCAATTAGGTAGGATGTGTCGGAGATCAGGTTGTCGGTCGCCGACTTCAGCGTCATGGCCAAGGCCAGCAGGAAGTTGATGTCCTTACTGTCTGAGTGTTGTATGTACAGCAGGATGACGGCATTCCCAAACCGCTTCAGGAAAGCGAAGGTCTCGCTCCTGCTCTGGGGGATGGGGTTGAAGCCTTTCACCCGTAGTGTGGTCTGAAGCTTCTCGAAGCAGGACACCTTCAGCCCTTCCCGGAGGGCCTTGCAGAGGCGGATGGCCTTCTCCTCATTGGCCAGGAAGGCATTGTCATTCTCATGCTTCATGATCCTGACGAGGCCCGCGATGAACTGCTCAGAGGACAGCAGGAGCTGCAGCCGGCCTTGGAGTGAGCACAGTGCCCCGAACTGGCACACCCTGGGGGTCTCCTCGTCCAGCTGCTCCTCCAGGATGCTGCTCAGCAGGCGCGGACGCAGTTTCTGGGGGAAGAGCATGATGAGCTTGGTGTGGAAGCCGTGGTCCTTCCCCAAGTAACACTGGCTGAGGTCCACCAGCATCTGCACCCCGATGCTGCCCTGGATCCGGCTCTTGTAGTGTGGGGCGTCATCGAACACCAGGATGCTCGACCTGACCAGCCGGCCGTCCTGGCTTGGCAGGTAGAGTGCGAGGTCCCGGATGTTCTCCAGGTCGCCCCGTACCTTGACGGAGTCGTTCTGCAGACTCCTGAACAGGCCAGAAACAACCCTCTTGACAGTGCGCATCTCGTTCGGGTCCAGCTGCTTCCCTTCGGAGTTCTTGAAGATGCGGCTCAGCACCTCCACATACTGCTTGGTGGAGATGACGTCCTCAGTACCCAAATGTTTGAACAGCTGGTGGAAGGTGCCCAGCTCTAAGGGCAGCTTGTACAGATACGGCTTGAAATCGGACTCGTACTCCAGGTTGATCACCACCTCCTCCGGCTTCAGGAGCTTCCAGCCATCTTCCACCATCACAAAAGCAACACCCCGCAGCTGGAAACGGAACTCCCTCTTCTCGGCGCTGAGGAACTCGTATATGCTCCTCAGGACCTTGGCTCTAGTCCTGACCATATCTTCATCCAGTGTCGTGATGTTGCACACATTCCTGCAGTTGTTGATGACCTTGTCCA
The DNA here is from genome assembly GCF_027580195.1 of Bos mutus. Lineage (NCBI taxonomy): Eukaryota > Metazoa > Chordata > Mammalia > Artiodactyla > Bovidae > Bos > Bos mutus. The sequence goes on along the minus strand of NC_091628.1, from coordinate 34,509,074 downwards.
CGGGGGGGTCAAGGTTCACGTTCAGCAGGCTCAGAACCTGCTCCAGCTGCTCCTGGGGGCCGAGGTCACTCCCTGCTTGCTCCCTGATGCTCAGGGGCGTGGCCTTCTCTGGGAGGATGGGGCAGGACGTCCACAGCAGCTGCAGCACATCGCACTGCTTGAACTTCGGGTTCACCTGGGCACCGCTGAACCTGATGAGGGGGAGCGTCCCGTTCACCTCCTGATATTGAGGGTGAAATCGGATGAACTCTGCGGGAGCCCGCTCTGGACACAAGAAGGGGATCAGAGACAGTTCTTTCAGGAAGTCCCCCACGAACAGATCCGTTCGTTCCTGGAATATGTGATGGAGAAGGATGTCGACCGTGTTCTGCAGCGTTTCCTTAGACCAGTTTTCTGTATTAGCTCGCACACTGATCTCCTTAGCAAACTGCAACAACTGCTGCTGAGAAAGGATGTGTTTCAGTCCAATGTTTCTTAGGAATTCTACCCAAGAGGTCATAAATGCAACTTGATTTTTGGGTTTTATAAGTTGTTCCAGTTTTTTAAAGAAGTCCTTTGGGATGAACAATTTTTCAGGAAGCATAACTTCAAAAACTCTTACAGTTCTGTCATAGAAATGCTTTGCTTGCTTTAGTCGGTTGTTAGCATCGTGGATTATCAATAAGCCTTCCAGCTTTTCAAAAAGTTGTTCCTTGATCTCAGACAGCTCCTCAACATTCGACAGTCTATTCTTGAGATAAATCAAATGCTCTAGTTTTGCATCGTAAGAGAGATTTTCAATTTTTGGTAAGAGGTGTTTCAAATATACCTCAAGATCATCCACAGGTACACAACCCAGAAGCTCATACAGTTCTTTCAGGTGTATTTTTTCTTCAAGAAATGCAGAGGACGATGATTGCGTCCATTTTTCCACTTCAGCGGAGGGAATACTTTTTGTAAGCACGTAGCATGTTCCAAACTTTGCAATGCTCATGTAGCGACCACTGATGGATTTGTAGCATGGAAGTGACTTTAAAATTTTTATGTCATCTTGAGACATCAAGTGATTCAAATTGCAGTTGAAATACATCAAAAGTGCTTCAAAGTCATTTTCCACTAATTTTTCAGTTCTAAACGTTGAGGTTTGGACCATGTAATGCACAGCCTTCAAAATGCTTGTGGGGCTCTCTATGTTGGCCGTGTGAGAGGACAACAGAGGGACAAATGCACTGTCTTTGGAGCAGATTTTGTTCAAAGCCAGCTGAATGCAGCCAGCTTTCATGAGGGCATGAAAAACCTTATCAGTCTGGGCGTTTGGGAATACAGCGATGTGCATGAGGCTCAGCGGGAGCAGGACGTCCCCCTCAGGGACCACAAGCTGGTTGGCCGACACAGTGAACTTTGTTCCGGGGAGCAGGGCCCAGTCTCTCAGGGTGTCCATGACGGCATCAAAGGCTGACTTTGTTTCCTCTTGGTCCTCCTTCACGTTCATGGACTCGCTGATGAAATGCCAGGCATTCTTCAGCCAAGACTCACTGGCAAAGCTGTCTTTCCACTTGGTGCAGCTCTTGGTCTTGTACTCGCGGGGCAGCACAGAGGGCAGCAGGTCAGCAAAGCTGGAAATGTCAAACACTTTTGCGACTTTGCAGTTCAGTAAAATATTGCTGTACTTCAAGTACAGTGTGTTCATGAACAGGTCTTTGCGGGATGGGATCAGTTCATGGTATGTTGTTAGAAACTTGGGACGTTTTGCATCAAAAGTTTGCAAAACACTGTCCAGGGTAATGAGAAGGGGCAGGCCCTCCACTTCAAACTCACTTTCTTCTGTGTCCTTAAAACAATAATCGACTAAAAGTTTTAAACTGTGGAAAAGCTTCAGGTTGGTCTGCTGGAGACGACAGGGCAGCTTCCCAATATGGCAGTTGGTGTCGGGGGAGGAAAAGGTCATTAAGAAAGCCCGGACATCGGCAGGGGTGACGTAGCTCACAGGGATGTTGGCGTCCACAAGGCAGTGGTACAGGTTAGCAGTCTCATCACAGTTATAAACCAGGTTGAAGCCGATCTCCAAGAGCAGGTGTTTCAGCCTGTAGACGTTTTCTGCGACCGTTTTGCGTGTGGTGATGTTATAATCTGCGTTTTTAAGGTGCTGTAGCTCATCCTGCAGTAGATTGTCAAAGAACGGCCTGGTTTTATTTGAGGTGGACATGTTGACCCAGGTGATGATGACGGCGGAGTGCAGGTCGGAGCCGTCGATGCTGGGAGCACGCACCACTGGAAGGAGGCGCTTCATGTCATCGTGGATGCAGCTGTACAGCGCCTTCACCAAACAGTACAGGTCTGGCTGGAGGTCCAGCCTGTTGACGGGGAAGAATGACAGGAACTTCTTCAGCGTGTCCTTGACAACGTGGATGGGCGTGCTCTGCAGGACCGACAGCGTTGGGTCGGAGCCGGGGAAGTAGCGCTTCTTCAGCTGGGCCAGCAGCTCCACATACGCAGGCGCAATGAGTGCCGTCATCAGGCTGCTGTTCCAGTCGCTGCGCACGCCGACCCCATTGTCATCTCGCCACAGGTTCCTGCGGGCCGAGTCCAGTGCAAAGTGGCCGTTCACGTGGAATGGGAGCCCCGTCTCTAAAGAGAGTGGCAGGAAGCAGAAGACCCTGTGGGGCTTCTTGTAGTTGTGGGTGATGCAGGCAGCCACACCCCCGCGAGGGAAGAGTGTGATGTCCTGGTTCTTGTGTGCTGACACAACGCTCTTGGACACCTTGTCCATGCTAGAGAAGCCAGACCTGTTACAGATGAGCCAGGTGGTGAGGCTCCCCTCAGAGTCCTCAGTGTCCATGGTGTAGGTGACCTGCTGCACTGGGATGTCTGGGAGCTGCCTCTTCTTTGTGACACTGTCAATGACAGACGCGTGAAACTGCTTCCTCTTCAGCCGGTCCCCGTCAGTGATGTTGCCCTTCACGGAATACAGCACGTTCAGGGCACCCGTGGCTTTGTCTATTTCACAAATAGAGATTTTTTCCATGTGGTTAAGAAACATTAACAGCTCTGCCCCATCTGACCGCAGCTTGTCCAGGAGGTTCTGGACCATCCTATCAGATGATGGAACTGATGAGATCTCCGAAACCTTTGCCATCTCTGCGTTACGGAGAGGGAATCGGAACATCGTGCAGTTGTCCAGCTTGAAGTGGGTTCCCAGGTAAAGATCCAGGACGTCCGAGAACTGAGTTCTAAAATCCGCATCCAGGTCTCTGAACATGCGTCCAGGACTGACAGATGTGGCCCCTGGTGCATACCTGGCATGAGGGTCGAAAATGCACAGGATGTCATTGCCAGAGATGAAGGAGGGGCAGTCTGTGATGTGATATACGGAGTTGAACCCCACCCCATACTGCCCGGTCTTACAAGGGTTCCCTTCCTTGGTGCCTCTGCCCAGGTTCTGGATCCCTCTGACGTCATCCTCCGTGAAAGGCTGGTTGTTGTACACACACAGTGCTGGCCCCTGCAAGGGTGCCCACTTATCATCAAATATCCTGTCCACTGGGTGCTGCCTGGGGTCAAACACAAAGCAGATCTCCGTGGCTTTTGCATCATCAGCGTTCTGAAGCAGCTCTTTCAACATTTCCTTTTCTGAAGGATAGGCATTGAGGATGCTCTTAATTCTGCTGGTCAGTTTTTCTTTCTGCCCAAACTCCGAGCCCAGCGTCGTGAAGCACACGTTGGATGCATACCGTTCCAGGGCTTTGTGCCGCTTTGGCACTGCACCCAGTTTCACGGCTACTTCCCTGGGTATGTCTGCATGACAGTACTTGACAGTGCTGTCCTTCACTTTTATCCAGGGACAGTCATTATAGCACAGAGACTTCGCAGGGAGAAGCTTAAGGTTAGTATCTGGCAATAATATGTGGCCATAATTTTTCTCACAAAATTCTTGTTTCTTTTCTCTAATGAGACTCCATATCCCCTCACTGATTATTCGCCGGCAGAGCTGAAAATTCTCTTCTGTTACTTGTTTGGTTTCTTTTTCTTGAGCTATGGATTCCAAAACGAGGGCAAAATCTTCCACAGTGAAAGACTGCCTCACACCCACACTTTCAAAAAGTTCACGGAAATTATTTTTATATTTATTAGGCAACTGATAAAGGTATGGGGCTGCTTCAAAATTTAAATGAAAAGCCACCTTTTCTGAGTTGACATATGCATTCTCAACTAGAATGAAGCTAAAGGTTTTCAGCTTTTCAGTGACTGCCGTCTTGGTGCTGTCATTCTGCATCATCGCCTCATGGAGGTATTTGTAGCAAGCGTTGGTGATGTTCTCCTGATATAATGTGATCCCATCATCAACTGACTTTGCAACTTCTCTCAGCTGGTTCACAACCAGCTCAACTGTGGGTTTCCGGAGCAAACCCAGAAACTCCTTCACCGCCAAGGGCACAGACCCACAGCCTCTGAAGGAATGAGAATTTTCATTTAGAATTGGTTGCAAAAGACAGACTATATCCTGGTGCTCAGCTATATAGAGGTCAGTTGCTGCAAACATGGTTTCAGGCTTAAAGCTGTTGCCTTTCCAATCCAAAGAGAAACCTGCCGGCTTCGTCAGAAATGGGAGGAAGGGGATTGTTTGATACGTTGCAGCAAAATCCTTTGCTCTTGGATCCCTTATTTTCAGTTTTTCATCAATAAGACTTAACAGGATGCTACTTCGTAGACAAGCAGCGCCGTGATCACTTTTATTAATTTCAGCTACTGACTCTGCACGCTCCAGCATGTCGTCCCACAAAATATCATCCTTCGCCATACCTAGCTGGACTAGTTTGATCAGAATAATAGGGTTTAGATAGTCCTGAGTGGAACCGTAAGGAAATCGTCCATCTTTAGTATCAAATAACTTAGCGACGCGTCCTTCAGGATGGATTAATCTTGATGGTAAAACCAAAGGATGCCCCTCCAAAGAGCAGGGGATACATGGGGTAACGCGGAGGATCCCCGAGAACTCATCAACTTTCTCATTTAGGACAAAATTCATTAAAGGATCTCTGAGTTCTGCTTCAATTTCCTGAATATTTGGGAAAAACACTTCTGAAAAAAACTGTCTCTCTGAAAATGTATTTTCCAACAGTATCTGTTTGCAGCCAGCTTCTTCAAATCCTAGCTTTACTGAAGAAGGAAGTTCAACAGCACAAAGGTTTTTCGACCCTGTCTTCTTGAGGTATTTCAAAAATATCTTGAAGGCGGCTGGACCAACATCTCTTCTTTTAAGTATGGAGTCATCCAGAAATCTCACGTTCTTCATGGAGACCCACATGGACCCGTCGGAGAAGACCCTCGTCAAGTCCTTCCCTTTCCCATGGGCGATGTCTTCATAAAACCCTTGGCAGATGACAGAAAAGTCATCATGCACTAGGTCAGGGTCAGGCCATACAGTGTGGTAAGTGTAGTCCGTCAGCTCCCGCTGGCAGCTAGCTCACGCAGCACGCTGAGAGCCTCCAAGTATGCTTTCACGACCACGTGCCTCATAAAGGTGGTGTTCCAGCGCCCCTTCGTGTCTGTCTTCCAGATCTCTTTCCTGTTTGAAGTAACAGCAAAGCACCCATTGATGTGAACTGGCAATCCCGTCTTTATCCGCAGGGGTAAATAGCAGAACACTTCTCCAGCCTGTGGCCGCACGGCCCACTTCTGGTCCTGGACTTCAGCAAGGAGAACCGCCACAGCCCCACATGGGACCAGGCCCAACCTTCTCCCGCTCTCACTCAGGGAGAACCTGAGTGCCTCCCCTGTGTCCATGCAGGTACAGATCAGCCATGTGGTACAATCCACAGTTTTCTGGGGCAACTCATCCGACGGCTTTTTGGATTGGCCCGCCTTAGCCATTTCAAAGAGAGCAGCCGGGTCATCTTCTGGACCTCTGAAAAGTGGTGACTGTAAGTCCGCAATCCTTCGGAACACATGGTGAAATTCCTCCACTGTGATCTGCAGGATGCAAGATGACTTGGGGGCCTCGGCGGGGAGCTTTTTGTTACTGGTGCCACAAGTTTTCATGAGCTTAGCAGCTTCTTTTAGAACGCTGATGACAGGTGCGGTCAGCGCTTTGGTGGAGCATGGTTTTTTTTTTATGACTATTGTGTCCTGTGCTAAGCTGGGATTGGTCTCCTCAATCTTCAGGTACTTCAAGTACATGGAGGTTACATTCTGAGTGAAAATGATGAGTCTGTGTCCACAGAGACTAAACTCATCCACCAGAGAGTAGATGTCAGCTGTGTTGTAGCAGGTGCTGCTGACCTCGCTCACTTTGGCTTCCTGCTGGGTTCTGAAGGACAGTCGGAACAGAGTCCCGCTATAACTGTAGGGTGCCTCCACCGTCAGGGGCAACTGACAGTCAAACACGTTCATGAATGGTTTGAACTGATTAGGAAACTTCCTGAGTCTCTTCTGCTGTTTGCTCCAGTTAATTTTGATCCCAGGGTTAGACCTGTCCTTAATGTGCTTGCTAATGTGGTTGATGTTCGGGTCAAACATTATCATGAACTCTCGGCTCATAATGACAGGGATGTCAGTGATGTGGTACACAGAGTTGAACCCAAGACCAAACTTCCCAACCTTGTCAACTTCGGCCCTCTTCAGAGATTCCCCAAGCCTGGTTATGTTCACGAAGTCTGAATCCGAGAACTGGGAGTTGTTGAATGACCACAGAGCCGGCCCATGGCACGCTGCCATCCCCGGGTCCAGGAGATTCTCTCGGATGTCCATGTTTCTTCTCATGTCAATCATGAAGCTGCATTCTGTTGCATTTGCATCATCAGCATTTTGAAGAAGCTCTTTAAAGATATCTGACACCGAAGGGTACTCTTCCAGAATGTTTTTGATCCTTACCGTCAGCGGTTCTCGTTGTCCTGACTGCTCAAAGCCCATGTTCTCAGGGTTGATTAGTCTTGTACTGAGGCATGGGACTTTCAGCCACTCGGCGGTTTTCATAGGTATGTCCTCATGCACCAAAATGATAGGCTCCACAGAATCTTCCAGTAAGTCATTCAGGTCATCAACTTTGATGTCACAGTAGCAGCATTCATGAATTGGCTTCATGATGAGCTTGGAAGGGTTCTTGCTATGATGTATAGGAACCGGTGTGTTGGGGCTTGCTGGAATCTGATTGCTGTAAAGCCACCTGATAATGTTCAACATAAGATGAAGATTCTGTTTGCTTTCCTGGTCACTGAGGTCTTGGTCACTTTTGAGATACACCTTCTGAATGACCATGGAAATATGATCTGCTGTCAACTCCTCTATTGAGCCACAGGCCTTAAACAGCTGGTGGAATTTTGCCATGGTTTTAGGCACACTATGCAAATAAGGCTGAAGGTCAAGATCATGGAATGGTTTTATCACAGCTTGGGCGAGAGGACAGAACTTTTTGCCAGTCCAAACCCACGGAAATTTTAAGGCTCTGAAAGCATCTTTCCCTTCATTTAAATGATCATGCATGAATCCATAAATTTCAAGCAAAATATGTTGGAATTGGTAGTAGTCTTCATCACTAAAGGTCTTTGATGTATACCAATCCACAACGATCTTAAAGTGCTTTAAGACAGCGTTGATACCAGGTTTTGTGAGGATGCCTAAAGCTTTCTCCAAGTTTACATGTACGCTCTCCACGAGGGGAAGTGACGAGCCAACCAGGATGGCATGGGCTGCATCGCACATGTCAGGGGGTGCACAGAGCTCACAGAGGTCGCCCTTCCAGACTAAGGAGCCTGGGTAGTTTGGGGGCCTTTCCTTGCAAGCTGGAACCCATTTTATCTTCTTTAAGGTCGCCTTCCCTTCACATGAGTGCAGCAGGGCAGGGTTCTTATTTAAAACCAGTAAGAGTGTCCTGGCTTTCTTCAGGAGAGTGTCCTGATTTGGACAAGAACTGGCCTGTAAGGCTTCAATTTTTTTAGCCACTTGCACAACATCTTTCTCTTTGAGACTGGCTTCATTTTTCAAGCCAATCTGTCTTAAAGAGTGAAGGATGTCTGGGGAGGTAAAGGCCGAAGGTGGGAAACAAGCTTCCTCTTCGTCATAGAAGAGGTCCTTCAACACCTCTATGTCAGGATCAAAGAGTTCATTGGCCATCACCAGCCGCCCTGGCGGGAGCTGAATAAATTTTAGTGGTGTTAACCAATCAAGCACATTTGGGTTCTCACTTTTGAGAGAGGACAGGTTCTCAAGGACCCATAGCACAAGGTGTGTCACCTCTTCTTGAGAGTAAAATGTACTTTCTATGTCTTTTAAGATAAGCTTCAAGCAGCTGGTGGTCCTGACCTTCTCCACCTTCAGCAAGTTCGCCAGGCGGATGGTGGCCTCATCGCTGCTGTCGACCACTGAGATGGAGAGCCGCAGGCCAGCCGGGAGAGTGGCCGCAGGGTGCAGGACCCTGCAGCCCTTCAGCCTGGTGTAGGAGGACAGCCCCTGGCTGGATGAATGGTTGATGCGCTTGAATATTGTCAGCTCCTGAATTATTCTCTTCTCCTTCTCACTGCTCTCAGTCAAGTTGGCTAAGAACTTACGCAGGGCGTCTTTGTGCGTTGGAAGCAGCGATGCAACCTGGTTACACAGCTTCTGCAGAGGCATCTTCTCCATGATGTGCAGCACAGCACTCGGTGAGGGCAGGTGGATATATTTTTTAATAAGTGGGTGCTGTATGGAGGCATCTAATTTTTTAAGGACAATCCCTCCAAGCTTCTGTACCACATCCGCTAAAAATTCTGGAAGCTGTGCTTCTGACTCGTCGTCTAAAATGACTAATGAAGGAGCCCTGAGTCTGATGAGCTCCACACATGTCTGCCCTTCTTCTAGTGGGGTCCTGGGGATGAGCGGCATCTCATCAAATAAAGTCAGATCCTCTGAAAAATGTACGTAGAGATGCTTCCACACCATCCTAAGCCATGACACAGACGGGTGCTTTCTGTCTTCATCGCATGGGTACCACTGGACAATCAACTCTCTGCCAGGCCAGAATGTGTTCATTACTTCTTTGATAAGACGTGCAAAGCGATCTGTATTAAGGAGCTGAAGCTGAGTGCAGGGTCTTCCTGCAAGTCACATAAAGAGATGCTATGAGTACATACAAGTCTGCTGTCACTCATTTAACTTGCATATTCTTGCATAGTGGATAGGCCTAGAAAGTCACTTTGAGAGTTTTAAGCACACTGTAAAAATGCAACAATTTGGCATAATTGTGCTGATAGAACCTAGAGAAGTAATATTTTTCTCTGGAAAGTGCTTACTTTATTTTTTTATAAATTTTATTTATTTTATTTGGCTGCATCAGGTGTTGGCTGCGACACACAGGATCTTCAGTCTTCACTGAAGCATGTGGGACCTTTAGTTTGTAGCAAGTGTGATCTAGTTCCCCGGCCAGGGATTGAGCCAAGCCTCCTGCATTGGGAGCACGAGTCTCAGCCACTGGACCACCAGGAAAGCCCCTGGAAAGTGCTTATTTTAAATAAATACATAGAATGCATTTACATGCATTTTAAAAATTACCCTATAGTATCACACAAATGGAATCAACATGGAAAATAATTTTTAGTGGTGATTTGATCACAAATAAGACCATCAAAGAAAATGTAAATAAAGCTTAAAGAAGCCTCATTTTATTTAAGAATAATTTATAAGCAGGCCCTGTAAGAATTTTTCTTTGTGGTGCTCCCAGGAGCCAAGCAGCTGAAAGGATAAAGTGAGGCTCCAGGTGAGAGTATGGGGACTGGTGTCCCTGTCCTAGCTGACCCAGGCTGTAGGAACTGAGGCCGCCAGGAGCCTGGAGCTTCCTGTCTACCACGACTGGACATTTGAGAAGAGGGGGCTAGCACGGCCTCTCTGGGACTTGAGGGCTCACTGGAGAGAGGAAGGGGCCGAGGTTACAGCTCTGAGATGCTCTGTGCATGTCCAGGCAGGGAGCACAGCCACGACCCTCCGAGGCAGAGTTTCACTTGTGCTTATCACCCAGGAAAGGGCATTCTTCTGGACTCTGGCCTTGGCAGCAATGCTTCAGGGATAAGCAACAGGGCACAGGGGCCAGCTGTGATGGCATCCTTTCCCCACCAGGTAGCTGCACCCTGGGACGGTTGATAAACCAGGAGGCTAGTAAGGTTTTCTCTGGGGAAAAAACATGTTTGCTGATTTTCAGCCACTGGTCTAGAAGATAACATTTTATTTCTAAGCACAGTTTGTGTTTCTGTGTATTTGTCTACAATACCAGGGATAATAAAATTTTAAAATAACATGATATACCTGTGGGTATATATTTGCCTATACAGGGAAATAAAAAGCATCTCAAATTCAATCTTATGCAAACTAACATTCCATTTTCTCCCTAGCATACATATAATATCTAGACTCTGGAAAGACTAATTTTGGAAAAAAATATAAAAAGGGGAACACCTCAAGCCCCTTGAAATTTTGTCCATCAATATCTGTTAACCAGGGAAGGACACTCTTATTTCACAGACTCACATACCAGGGAGATGGCCTTAACTTCTACCAAGAAGATTCTCTCTCATGTTACAATAAGACATTTAAAATTACTGCCACAGAAGTTTAAGCAAGGACACACTTCTGCAACTGTTGAAGACACCAATACCCATGTCCTAATTATTGTCAGTTTCTACACTATGTGACATAGGCTGAGTCAGGCAGTAGTGTTTAAGAAGTCACAAAATCTTGTCTATAGTCTGACTAGCACAGCCTCCTTGGTCTGTGAGTCCCATTAAAATATTATTTTTTAATTCATTTTTAATTTTCTGAAAAATGCTTACTGAATTATCTATAATAGAATATCCAAATCACAAGGCAAGGATATAATATCAAAGATACAAAAAAAGAGTTAGAAATTAAAATTCAGAACACTCAAAAAACAGAAAAACCAAATGTGCAGCACGCTGTGTTCCATGTTAATAACTGCCACCCAACATGCACTCTGCAGAAAATCCTGTCCAATAACCTTGCATGAAATTCAGCAGCCTATAAGCCACATACCTACCTTCAGGACAGCTGTCTAGTATCGATGTGCAAATAAAATGTCAATGATACGCACACACCACATGTAACATGCGACCGTGTGCGCCACGTGTAACATGTGATTCACGTGTACACCACACATAATGTGATTGCACACACCACATGTAACATGTGATTGACGCACACAGCACATGTAACATGCGATTAATGCCAGTCATGCTCTGATGAAACAAATCATAAAAAATAAAGGAGAGAGAAAATGTAGTAAGAGACAATTCTAAGCACAGAAGTCAATTAGACTTGGAGTTCTGATTTCTGTTTATTTTGTAGTTAAGCTTTCAGCTTTTTCCCTAAAGTATAAATGTTAACACAGAAAAATGTCTCCATGCCCTGGATTGGGGCACCCTTGAAATTGTGAAGCACCTCAACTGGTATCCATAAAATAGTTCAACAGCATTTATTGAATGACTTGTGCTTCTGTGGCCCTGCCTTTCGAATTATCAGCACTGTCAAAAGAGGTTAAGTATTTCGTGCCAGGCATGTTCCTAGAGAGAGAGTGTTTATCAGTTGTAACTATTCAGGAACAACTCTGCTCAGAGTGGTTTGTGCTTTCCTGTGGGTCAGCTCAAGGTAAAACCGTCAGCATGCTAAATCTATGGTTCAGCCCTCACTTTGAGGAAGATTTTCCATGTGGATGGAAACAGGATGCTACAGTCCACTTGAAAATAAGATGAGGTGCCAGTTAAACTGTAGGCCATCTGTCAGTCAAATCTTCAAAGGAAGAAAAAGGAAACAAAGGACAGAAAAGCAGCACACAGGGATAGAGAGGGCAGCTCGGTGGCCAGCCCGGTGCTCCCAGAGCTCTGCGAGGTCCCAGGGAAGCCTCCCTCTACTCCACAGGGCACCAGGCTGGCTCAGAACAGCACTGCAAGCAGACTTCTCAAGAAGTCGGCAGTGACACTGCAGTGCGGCCCTCGCTTCCATCCTGAACAGGAGACAGACGACAAGTCGGGCGGTGGCCGACGCCACCCAGAGCATCCCCTGCCCCGGGGCAGGCGGCTAACCATGCAGCCTGCTGACAACAAGACTCTGCCTTCCCCTCCTTAAAGATGTAGGAATACAGTCACGGTAGCTGTGAGGGATCAGCCACTTTTCCTACAAGCTAGAAAACAAGGTTAATACTTATATGAATTATCACTATAACAGTGACTTAGCTTCTAAATTAATTTTAGCTTCAAGGAATAGACTGACTCCAAATGTTTACTATAATGTTTACTATAAAAACAGTTTCTATAAAGCTAATCTCATATCCTGATTTTCCAAGGGAAACAGAAACTGGAGGAAAACAATACAAGTCTATCAAAATTTTTTATAAAAAGACAGTCAATAACTGACACTTCACGGACAGAGATCCTAGAATGGATGTCCCTCTGTCCATTTCAATCTCATCATATAACAAGTGTGGACACTCTCACCCTTCCATTAAATCCCACAGCTTAAACACCAATCTCAGCATAATTGTTTCATTTGAGACTAAATGTTCTATGAACTGAAACATGGCCTGATTGTGGCATGTGTAACAACCACCTATGTACTCTACTAGTATAGTTTCCTCTCTCCTTTAATTGTTAGCACCAGAAAATAATACTGATATAACTTCTAGCTACTGGGGTAAATGAAAAAACAGGATTCAAAGAATCAAATGAACAAAAACATCAGGCTGCAAATGAATACAACACTTAGTCAGTCATCATACCTGAGTATCCCCAGAGAAGTTGTTGTGCTAGAATATAATTAAATCCATTCTTAGAAAAAGCCGGAATTGTCACAGTTTTCACATAATGGCTACAGCAATTATTCTGAATCTTAAGATAGCACTGTTTTCAGAATCTTACACATCATTATGTAAAAGAAAAGCCATAAACAAACTCCAAACATAGCAGAATATACACTTAAGATTTAAGGATATACTTCAATATAATTGACCTAGGTTCGATTCCTGGGTCAGGAAGATCTGCTGGAGAAGGAATAGGCTACCCACTCCAGTTTTCTTGGGCTTCCCTTATGGCTCAGCTAGTAAAGAATCCACCTGCAATGCGGGAGACCTGGGTTAAATCCCTGGGTTGGGAAGATCTCCTGGAGAAGGGAAAGGCTACCCACTCCAATATTCTGGCCTGGAGAATTCCATGGACTGTATAGTCCATGGGGTTGCAAAGAGTTGGACACAGCTGAGCAACTTTCACTTTCAATATAAACTAAATCCAAATTATGAAGCATTCCTACCATGTGTCTGATTCAACTGCTTTTCTTCTACTTCCTCCAAAACCTATTTACCTGCTCTTCTAACTTCCAAGAGTCACCCATTTACTCAAGTAACTTAATACAGAAATAACCTAGACCTGTGATAGAAAAAACAAAACAACAGAATCTTCACCCCAACTCTGAAGCTCCAGATAGTCCTAAGTCCTTCAAGCTCTTTCAGCCTCAATGTCTCTGTCCCTCAGAGGAGGATTAAGGTGGAGAACAAATAAGACACAGAAGATATGCATTTGAAAAGAAATTCTGACTCACGGCCACACTACAGGCATCTGCCTGCTTGTATCCCCGTCCCCGCAGCTCCACCCCACCCAGCCCAGCAACGGAAGCTCAGCATCAGCCTATCAACCTGGCACTGGGAACATGAAAGAGACTAATGGGTGGCTTCCTAGTCTGTCTGGCCCCGGAAAACGGGGCTGTGATCAGGCAGAAAAGATTAAAAGGGTGGCGACAGACTTGAATGACACAGGTCTGTGCGGCCTGCAGGGGCAGGGGCGTGGGGGGGTGCGGGGGCAGGGATAGCACAGAGAGCCTCTCCCTGGAGGAGACTTGTGGGTTGAAGGCAAAGAGATGAACAGAAGCCTACAGGCAGGGTGCAGGAGAGTATTTTAAGCGAAGGGGACACTGTGTGCAGAAACACAGATGCACGAAAACCTGAATTCGTGTAAAAGAAAACTTTACCAAGTGTCCACCCTGAAGCGGGCACTGTGCCGCGCGGGGGTGACAAGCCTCACAGGGCTCTGCTCTCTCGGATGAAGGGAACTCTGGTCTCTTGAGGCCAGTCACGGGAGCCCCGCAGGCCACTCAAACAAGACCGGACCTGTCCAGAGTCAGGACACACACTGGAACCCATCAGCAGATGGTGATGAGATGAGATGAGCACAGCAGGGAGGAGGCCCTGGGGGCTCACAGCACAGCCGGAGAAGGGCGATGCAGAAATTCCATCCTCAGAGCCCAGAGACACGAGAACAAGGGTGGTGATGGTGCTGTGCTCACAAGGAAAGATCACACAAGAGGCGAGACAGATATATGGACACAAGATGAGGACTCGAGCAGGGAAAACGTGGACTTTGAGCTCCCTGAGGAGCTCCATGGACAGAATGACAACAGTGTTTCTCATTAGCCAGGTGTCATGTTAAACTACACGCTCTATGCACACCAGCTTATCTTCAGAGAAAGCCTGCCCAAACTAAAATATCACTGGAGAGGTTGTCAATAGCCTGCCTGATGGCATCATGCAAACTGGATAAAATTCAGCTGGTAGGCTGGGACTGCCTGCCATGCTCCACTCAACCCTTATTCTCATTTCATTACACTTGTAAGAAAGAAAGCAATCTTTCGTTTCATGTAGTTGAATCTCAAGCGCCCCAGATACACTTTTCTGGAAGGATGTCACTGATGAGGAAAGAGGTTCACAGAGATCAGGTAATTTGTTGAAGGTCACACAATGGAGGAATCAAGTCTGAGCCCAGATCTGTGCATTGACAGAGCCTGGGCCCATACCCACCACCCTGCACTGCACTGCGAGTCCTGAAACTGGGGACCAACAGAAGACATACAGACTACTACACGTGTGTGATCAAGGGACCTGGGTGAACAAGGAGGCCCAAAGACCATAAGGAGTTTCTGAACTGACCCCCATTAAGGGGTCAACTAAGGAACAGAAATTCACAAATAATTCTTAAAAGCAGCCAAAGAAGTATCAGGACAACGAGAGAACCGGGGAATTAAAGATGAGTGACCAGTAGGAGCAAAGCCTCAGGGGGACCAGGTAAGAAGAACAAAACAATTTCACTGGATTTAATAATTTTTAAAAAGTCATTAACTGGTGATCTCAGTCAGGCAATTTTATTGCACTGAATGAAAAGTGCGTCTGCAGAGACAGCAGATGGTGAGCAAGTGTAGACGACAAGCACATGCCACTCCCCCGGATGCTGGACTACACAGAAAGAAAACCAAAGTCAAGGTTGGCTTTGTTTCCCCCAAATGGAGAAGACTCTGTGGATGACAACAAACTGTGGAAAATTCTTAAAGAGATGGGAATACCAGACCACCTGACCTGCCTCCTGAGAAATCTGTAACCAGGTCAGGAAGCAACAGTTAGCACTGGACATGGAACAACAGACTGGTTCCAAATAGGGAAAGGAGTACATCAAGGCTATATATTGTCACCCTGCTTATTTAACTTATATGCAAAGTACATCATGAGAAATGCCAGGCTGGATGAAGCACAAGCTGGAATCAAGATTGCTGGGATGAACATCAATAACCTCAGATATACAGATGACATCACCCTTAAGGCAGAAAATGAAGAAGAACTAAAGAGCTTCTTGATGAAAGTGAAAGAGGAGAGTGAATAAGTTGGCTTAAAACTCAACATTCAGAAAACTAAGATCATGGCATCTGGTCCCATCACTTCATGGCAAATAGATGGGGAAACAATGGAAACAGTGAGAGACTTTATTTTTTGGGTTCCAAAATCACTGCAGATGGTGATTGCAGCCATGAAATTAAAAGATGCTTTCTCCTTCGAGGAAAAGTTATGACCAAAGTTGACAGCATATTAAAAAGGAGAGACATTACTTTGCCAACAAAGGTCTGTCTAGTTAAAGCTGTGGTTTTTCCAGTAGTCATGTATAGATGTTGGACTATAAAGAAAGCTGAGCACCAAAGAACTGATGCTTTTGAACTGTGGTGTTGGAGAAGACTCTTGAGAGTCCCTTGGACAGCAAGGAGATCCAACCAGTCCATCCTAAAGGAAATCAGTCCTGAATATTCATTGGAAGGACTCATGCTGAAGCTGAAACTTCAATACTTTGGCGACCTGATGCGAAGAACTGACTCATTTGAAAAGACCCTGATGCTGGGAAAGATTGAAGGCAGGAGGAGAAGGGGATGACAGAGGATGAGATGGCTGGATAGCATCACCGACTCAGTGAACATGAGTTTGAGTAGGCTCTTGGAGTTGGTGGTGGACAGGGAAGCCTGGCGTGCTACAGTCCATGAAGTCACAAAGAATCAGACACGACTGAGCTACTTAACTGGCTGACTGAACTGAAGTGTACAACTGCAAATGAGAGGCAACAGAGTTAAATAGTGAGAGTACAGTCAGTACCCCAGTACTTAGCTGAGGATTTTACAGTGAAACAAGTGGAAGATAAAACTTCCACATGATGAGGTATTTTGTTGGGGCTACTCCCACTGCCAAAGAAAACACTTCCCATGCAACTGTGTGCAGCTGTACTTCCAAATGTGGCCAATCAGATTTTACTTACATTTAGGAAAGAGAAGCCCATGGTGCTTTGTGTCAGCAAAAGGATCACATAATCGGTTTTTGCAGCCGAAAAGATCCACTGACGTTTCACGTCTGTGACGTTCCCACCATAGGAAGGGAGCCCCAGAGATGCAGCCCTCTTGGCCTCTCTTCTCATACTCCTGCCCCACACACCAGAAAGAAGACTGGCTCATTGACTGCTCAGTGTAGGAAGAAACGCCTGCCCCTGCCCAGGGGGACGCCCGGGGTAGCTCCCGCAGCTCCGCAGTGCAGGGCGGGCCAGGAAGGAAGTCGAGGTCCCCAATGCTGCCTGTGACCAGCCTGGTAAGCTCGTCCATCTCACCCTAGAGGTCACAGTACAGGCCCACAGCATGCCCTAAGCCACACCCCCAAGACCAGGGTCACCGCAGTGACGTAGGGCTGACCAGTAAGGTCTACCAACTGGTTCCTCTCTGGGTCTTCCTTCACCAACTGGGGTCCCAGGAAAGGAAAGCAAAGGGGTCATTACTGAGTCCCCACTGGCCCTACACCATAATGCTCCCCAAGCAGTAAATCTGTTCTTGGGGATAAAGTGACATCAAAAATACATTTCTGTCTAGAACTAATGGTACAAAACAACAGGGAGGATGCCCAGGAGGCAGTCCCTTCACCAAGTGGCCAGATAAAGAAACCAGAAAGGCTAGAGACCAGGATGATTAAATAATCACAAGGGTGGCAGGCTAATACTAATACTTAAATCCAGATAAGTGACAGTGAAGACAACTCCTGAGATAACTAGCTGCACATCACGGGTGACAATAACAGCAAAGACATCCCTTCTAGTGTAAAACCAGGAACCAGAGATAAAACACAGAGTCTGCAGATGATTCCAAAATAACAAATCAGAACTCATAGTAGATGAGAAAACGAGAACACACACAGAGTGGGAAGACTCAGCTTTACAAAGACGTCAAATTACTGAGTTAACAGTAGATAAATGTAACTCATCCCAAAAATATTACGATAGGTCCCCATTCATGCAAGGCTAGAGAAGAGGTTGTGGCCACGCCCTGTGCCACAGAGTACTTGAAAATTCGAAGTAAGACCAACATTATCCTGCTGGTCTTCTACCCTTTGAGTCTGATTTGATTCTGAATAATTTTCAACTGATTTTCAACTCCCTATCTACCTCAGAAACTAATGCACATGAACAAAAATTCTCTCTTCAAAACAAAGTGAAACCACACAATGAAATAGCACTGCTGTGAGAAAGAACGGTCTGCAACTGCAGACACCAAACTGGATCCCAAATTCAGGGCCAGTGACCGCAGCAGACTGTGTGCACATGGATTCCCTCCACAGGAAGCACAGGAAGCCCTGAGTCCATCTGTGCTGTCGAGAGTCAGGGTCACAGTTGCCCTTGGGTGGCCAGGACTATCTCAGAGAGGCAGCCAGTCTTCTGGTTCTGATCTGGGTGTGTTCAGCTTATAAAATTCCACTAGACCTATACGTCAAGGCTGTATATTGCCACCCTGTTTATTTAACTTATATACAGAGTACATCATGAGAAACGCTGGACTGGAAGAAACACAAGCTGGAATCAAGATTGCCGGGAGAAATATCAATAACCTCAGATATGCAGATGATACCACCCTTATGGCAGACAGTGAAGAGGAACTAAAAAGCCTCTTGATGAAAGTGAAAGAGGAGAGTGAAAAAGTTGGCTTAAAGCTCAACATTCAGAAAACGAAGATCATGGCATCCAGTCCCATCACTTCAGGGGAAATAGATGGGGAAACAGTGGAAACAGTGTCAGACTTTATTTTTCTGGGCTCCAAAATCACTGCAGATGGTGACTGCAGCCACGAAATTAAAAGACGCTTACTCCTTGGAAGGAAAGTTATGACCAACCTAGATACCATAATCAAAAGCAGAGACATTACTTTGCCAACAAAGTTTCGTCTAGTCAAGGCTATGGTTTTTCCTGTGGTCATTTATGGATGTGAGAGTTGGACTGTGAAGAAAGCTGAGGGCCGAAGAACTGATGCTTTTGAACTGTGGTGTTGGAGAAGACTCTTGAGAGTCCCTTGGACTGCAAGGAGATCCAACCAGTCCATTCTGAAAGAGATCAGCCCTGGGATTTCTTTGGAAGGAATGATGCTAAAGCTGAAACTCCAGTACTTTGGCTACCTCATGCGAAGAGTTGACTCATTGGAAAAGACTCTGATGCTGGGAGGGATTGGGGGCAAGTGGAAAAGGGGACGACAGAGGATGAGATGGCTGGATGGCATCACTGACTCGATGGACGTGAGTCTGAGTGAACTCCGGGAGTTGGTGATGGACAGGGAGGCCTGGCGTGCTGCGATTCATGGGGTCGCAAAGAGTCAGTCACGACTGAGTGACTGATCTGATCTGATCTGATGTATAAGATAAGTATACTTTTCTGTGTGTACATCGTATTGCACTATAATGTTTTACATAAGAAGATAATAGAGAACTTGGGAAGTAAGAACTTGGAAAACTTTGGAGCAGAGAACGGCAGAGTCATAGGAAAGAATCCACATTAAGACTCCTCACAAGGCTCCTCTAAAGCTCCTGACACAGGCAACAGCAGCGTCCGGACGCCCTCCGGCTCACACCGCATTGCCCACAGCCTCCCTGCGCTCCATCCTGAATCAGCACCCCAAACCCCAACTCCTTTTGCTTCCATTTACAGGAATGAAGGTGCATGACCATTAGCAAGTTTTCCTTTAGCCATTACCTTTGAAAACAAACCAGCACACAGTACAAAAGACAGGTCACAAAGAGCACGCTTTACAACCTTACCTAGAACAAACCCAGAATTTTTCAGGCCGGTATCTAACTTTAAAAAAGTTCAATATCCTTCAATACAAAAAAAAAAAAAGAGTGGCTGAAAGAATATAAACAAACAAACAAAAAAAATTCAGGCAACAGTCTTACAAAGGTGCTCACAGAAGTTGAAAGATAAGGTTAAACAGAACCATGGTGATTTTTCCCCCAATTATTCTGTCTTTTCCTAAAAAGTACTCCCGATAGAGGACACCCTTTCCTGCCTCGGCCCCCAGGAGTCCTCCCAACCCTGATGCACAGGTCTCTTCTCAACGTGTAGGTCCCCAAAGCCGCCCCAACACAACCATGTGGAACCCTGGAGGCAGGTGATGTAGGGGCAGAGCAGGCGGACCCCGTCTCCCCTTGCGTGTCCACCTAACCCACAGCAGCGCTCTCACCGCCACGTGGCCCACCAGGGAGGAGGCCGGGGGCAAAAAAGGGGAAAGAAATGGGGAAGCATGCAGGCCCGTGAGGCACTGTGCAGGGGTGAGGACCACTGCCATACCCGAACCCTAAACACAGGTTTCTAAACACAGGACCACCTTTGCATTCGGACAGACGTCAGCATCCACGACTGACACATCTCAAACCACGAGTACATGAGGTTGAACCACATGGGGCTGCTGACCAATAGGCAATTCCATACTCATTCAACTTAACAGGAAACACATAAATTGTTCACATTTTTATAATTACACTTATTTTTAAAAAGCTAAAATAGCTATAATACCTCGGGTTTGGGCAGCTTCCTTTAAAGCAGCTAGAAGGTGAGGCTTCAAGTTATCCAAAAGAAATCTTCCTTCAAGACCTGGGAAAAGGGACCTAAAAAGTGACAGAAATGCAGCAATTTTAAGTAGATAAGTTCAATGATATAATTTCAAGCCAGTTATATGTGCTCACTATTTTACCTAAATTATAAGGCACACCTCAATCACACGCAATCCTTGTAATCCAGTCCTATCCAGGTGTTGCTTTAAACCCTGAGGCAGCATGCAAACCCAGGGACAGCCCAGAATACCTTAGAGAAACATGCACTGTATTCCCTGAAATGTCAACAGGCATCCTGAGCTATAATTACCGAGTATTTTCGTGAATTTAATTTCATCAAAATAATTTCCTTTTGACTAACTTTAGTTATTACTAGCTCTTTGTAGCCATTCTTTTCTACGTTCTGTTATTAGAATTTCCAGGAACAACAACGGCTTGGACCGCTTTTTAACGCGTAAACATCTGGAGGCCCTTCCACCTTAGAAAGTAATGGTGTGTTCTTTCTAACGGAGCAGCTCTGCAGAGCCCCCTAAGGCCGCACGCACACCGACGTGTGCCCCGCCTACCTGGGGTGCTCATCTGAGGCAATGTAGATCACGTCCTGGTCGCAGGCGGACGAGGAGAAGGGGACGAAGGCCCCGCTCTGCAGCGGCAGCAGCTCCAGCCCCAGCAGCTCGCTGTAGGCCTGGTCGGAGAGCACGAACTCCAGCAGATGCAGCCTCTCCGGCGCACTCGCGCCGCCCAGGCCCACCTTCCGCAGCACCTGCCGGGTCCACGCAGGTGTCACCTGCGTCAGCGGCCCGGCGCTGGAGGCCATGAGCTCCGCGGCGGCAGCCAGGTGGGCCGGGACCCGGACCACCTCCTTCCCCGAGCGCTGCAGGAAGCGGAGCACGGCCGGGGCGTAGTCCAGGCCCTCGTCCAGGTCCGAGAAGCATGCCTGCTCCAGGGGGACCCAGTGGCCGCCCAGGGAGGGCAGCACCTCGTGCTGGAAGAGCTCCTGGAACAGCGGCTCCAGCGCCGGCCGCCAGGGCAGCTTGACCTGAGCAGCGTCGGGCCACAGCCCGTAGACCCCGGCCACCGAGAGCGGCAGCCCAGGGCTGCAGCCGGCCCGCAGGCGGGCGACGGCGTCGAGGATGAGGGCGGCGTAGGCCCTGGGCACCACACTCAGCACGAGCAGCTCGTTCCACACAGCGGCCGGGTCCCTCCACTGGTCCAGCTCCCGCCACTTGATGCTCCTGCGGTTGTCCGTCAGGCCGAAGAAGCCACTGACGTGGACCGGGAGCCCAGTCCGGCTCTCCTCTCCCGGCGGTAAGGGGAGGAAGCAGAAGGCTTTCCCTGAGAATCCAGCCGCCCCGTGCTCCTCAGCCAGACCCGGCAGGGGCGTGGCGATGCCGATGACAGGGACGAAGCGCAGCTCGTCTGCCAGCGCGTCCAGCTGCGCGCTAAGGCCCCGGCCTCCCACGCTGTTGCACACCAGCCAAGATGTTTCCCGGGCGCCCTGGGCGTCCCCGTCCTCCAGGACGATGCTCACCGGGTACGTGACGCACGTGACGCCGCCGCTGGGCACCCGCTCACAGTAATCACTGAGGGCGGCCCCCAGCGCCTCCACCGCCCCTGGCCGCTCTGGCGCTGGCGCTGCCGGCTCGCGAGCCGTCACTCTGAAGACCAGCTTCTCTGAGCCGTCGGCCTCGCGGACGTGCAGAGACACGTCCTGCACATTCTTCAGGAAGAGCAGCACCGTGTCCGAGTCCGCTTGGAAGGACTCAAACAGCTCCAGTACCTTTTGCTTGTTGTAGAGGGTCCCGCTGAGCTGGGAGGGCTGCCGCCGAAGCGGGAAACGGAAGAACGTCCCAGGGAAGCTGCCCTTCACAAACGTCTCCTTGGTGCTTCCAAAAAGGCCAATAAACGGCGCAAACTGGTCTGAAAGCTCGCTAATTTCTTTGCTGTCATCTCTGAGATTCCAACACTGGCCTGATTCATGTGGACCGAAAAGTGTCTGATGAGGATCTAACATGCCAATCTGGTCACCACTAAAGATGCAAGGAACATCTGCAAAGGAAAATTCAAGTTACCATCAACTCTGACCTATACCGACACTGATAATCACAATTACACTACACAGTTACACACGGAGAAGCATGAGCCACAGAAGGATTCTAAATAGAGTTATCTAAAAATGAACTAAGTCTTGCTTTGGAAACACAATTCTTTGAATGCAAAAAATGATTTCTCTTTAGATTCAAAAAGCACCAGGTATTGAGAGGGTTTAAGTGATTATTGTGAAAACCTAAGATGTATCTTCAAGCATTTACTAAATTAATTAAAATATATAAGGAATATTTGGATATTTACACTCTCCCTAGAGCCTTGTGAACCCAACTAAACAGAACAGAATTGTAGCCTGTGTGCAAAATAAAATTTCAACCACAGATTTTCTGAGAGAATAAGAAAGAACAAGTGATCTCAAGCATGCGTCCCAGAGCGAGTCTGAAATGGACAGTAACTTGAGGACCTAACCTTCACACAAGACCTCTATGGGGTCCACCCATGACACGCAGGGTCACCGACTACAGGCTTAGGCACCACAAGCACCAAATCCTGAGCTCTGGGGTATTTTTAGTAGGCAATGTTACGTCCACCAGCCCACCACCACGTCCAGTCAACAAGGCTGGTCCACAGCCCCTCATTGTCCACAGTCCCTTCTGCACTCCCATTACTGAAACTATGTCAGGGAGAAGACTGGTGGCTGGAGAGCAGAACTCATGACCTTGGAAAGTCCTTGGATTAGAGGTCAGCACCCAGGGAACCCATCCCACATAAGTGTGCTGGTTCTCAGACAGGGAACAAACCCACAGTGAGAGCAGATACCTGCCGCCAGGGGACTCTCTGGACAATACATCCCTGACAACAGGCTCTACACTTATGCAATGCACAAGTGTGTCCCCATAAAATTTAAAAACCACTGCATGTCACAGATGTGAGGAATAACTCACAAATAGTTGAACACATGACTATTAATATTCACATAATTGTTATATAACATAATGACTTCATCAGTTTTATTATATAATACATAATATACTTAACACAATACTATACATTATAACACTGTAAATGCAATTTTAAAAATAGATTTGCTAAAAATGGGCCATGGTGAGGATGCTTCTGCGTCCCACTTGCTCAGGGCAGTCCCAATTCGGGCCAGTGGCCAAGAATAATATCACTTCTTAACCCTCAGGACTACCCCAGTTTGGGTGATCAATTAATGTTATTCTAACAACAGCTAGAACTCTGCCAGCGCAGCCCCTTCTTCTCCTGCAAGTTCAAAATGCAAAAACAGTTCCAAATTAAGCCATAACTGGTGCTTATTTCATTAAAAAGTTTTATCTCAAAACCACAGTAAATACTAAGAACTCTGGTTCCAGAAGAACAGCCCTAAAAATTATAAGTATTTCCTAGTGTAACTGAATCAGAAACCTCATATTCTTTCTAGATTCCAAACATGACTTCAAAGTAATCATCAAAATACTCAAGTTTAAGAAGAGCAAAATTTCTATAGGGAAAGTGAGAAATCAGATCATTTTAAAGTTCTCTTCTGTGTCAGTTACGTACCATTGGATATTATATTTCCTTCTTCCTGTTATTTAAAAATATGTATAAGAAAATCTGTGAAAACCAGTTTGCCTGACTCAAAAATTTGCAGTGCAAAAGTTTTTAGAGTAACAATTTTGTATAGGCTTTCAACTGCTGATGTAGTAGGCTTTCAGCTGCTGATGTAAAGTCTCAAACTTCACATAAAGTAATTGACTATACTACATTGATTCCACCGGAAATGATGACATTAACTTTTGCATCACACGATGAAGATTTGATATGGTTACCAAGATAACTAGAGAAAACACAAGACACACTGAAATTTCATTGGCATTCAATATTGTCTCTGAAGTTTACCCAATAATATACAAAGCAGAGGCTAAAATAACTTTGAATCTCAAGACTGAAAAGCAAATACCACACCTGTGATATGATAGACAGAATTGAAGCCAATTCCAAATCTTCCAACCTTCAAAGGGTCGTCCTTCTTCCTGCTCCGCGCTATTTCCTGAATGCCGTGCCAGTCCTCCGGGGTGAACACCGCATTGTTGTACACATAGAGAGCAGGCCCTGGGGTCAAGATGCACAGGAAGGGGCTGAGAAAGAAGGGAGCTTGGACACTCACTTCTCCTATGCAAACTCCCTCTATGTAATAATGCTTATTTGATGAAAAGACAGAAAGAACTGAAAACAGTGACTGATCCAGTATCACCGTTTGGTTGCTCTCCCAATAAAAACAGTATTGTTGACCCAAAATCCAAAGAGGAAAAATTATAGTGCTTAGATACTGAAAACACAGCACAAACAAGAAAATTAATCACAGTGTACTACTTTGTAAAACTTGACCCTAACATATTTACTTATATATTTTTGTAAATGGAATTACCTATAAATGTACTGAGAAGACTAAAGAAACCATGTTAAAATAATGCTTTTCACGTGCCTATGAATTCAAGCACAGATATGGGGATGCTGGTTATAATCTATGTTACAAAAATGGCATGACTGTAAAATATCTGTAAAATAGTCAAAGTAGAGACATGAAAAACCCAAGCCTAAGAGGTTACTACAGGAAGGTTGACCACGTGGAGATCATGGTGTGTCCCACATAGCAGGAAGGGCGTGGGTGGGCTCTGGGAGCCCCTGGCTTCTGGGAGCCCCTGCCCTTCCTTCACTTGTAGCTCCTAATTAACTACACCCTTGAAGTCCTTAGTAAAGTGAGAAACTGAGGAAATCTCTCATTTTTCTGCATTGGATCTCTCTCATCAGACACATTCTGAGTCTTCTGTCTTCTCATTATATAAAAGAAACAAAAACAAGTTGAACCCAAGAGTTCTCATCTACAACACTAAGCGTCCGTAAAGGGGAAAAAACGGTAATCCAAGAAGATGACACCAGCCAAGACACCACTCTTGTCTGAATGTGAGAAAAACCACTCACACACCATGAGCACAGAGCGCCCTCAATAGACGTTAGTTAAATAGATCACCAGCTTGAACATCTGGAAGTTCACGGTTCACGTATTGCTGAAGCCTGGCTTGGAGAATTTTGAGCATTACTTTACTAGCGTGTGAGATGAGTGCAATTGTGCGGTAGTTTGAGCACTCGTTGGCATTGCCTTTCTTTGGGATTGGAATGAAAACTGACCTTTTCCAGTCCTGTGGTCACTGCTGAGTTTTCCAAATTTGCTGGCATATTGAGTGCAGCACTTTCACAGCATCATCTTTCAGGATTTGAAATAGCTCAACTGGAATGCCATCACCTCCACTAGCTTTGTTCGTAGTCATGCTTTCTAAGGCCTACTTGACTTCACATGCCAGGATGTCTGGGTCTAGGTGAGTGAAAACACCTTCGTGATTATCTTGGTCGAGAAGATCTTTTTTGTACAGTTTTTCTGTGTATTCTTGCCACCTCTTCTTAATATCTTCTGCTTCTGTTAGGTTCATACCATTTCTGTCCTTTATTGAGCCCATCTTTGCATGAGATGTTCCTTTGGTATCTCTAATTTTCTTGAAGAGATCTCTAGTCTTTCCCATTCTGTTGTTTTCCTCTATTTCTTTGCATTGATCACTGAGGAAGGCTTTCTTATCTCTTCTTGCTATTCTTTGGAACTCTGCATTCAGATGCTTGTGAGAGTTGGACTGTGAAGAAAGCTGAGGGCCAAAGAATTGATGCTTTTGAACTGTGGTGTTGGAGAAGACTCTTGAGAGTCCCTTGGACTGCAAGGAGATCCAACCAGTCCATTCTGAAAGAGATCAGCCCTGGGATTTCTTTGGAAGGAATGATGCTAAAGCTGAAACTCCAGTACTTTGGCCACCTCATGCGAAGAGTTGACTCATTGGAAAAGACCTGGATACTGGGAGGGATTGGGGGCAGGAGGAGAAGGGGACGACAGAGGATGAGATGGCTGGATGGCATCACTGACTCGATGGACGTGAGTCTGAGTGAACTCCGGGAGTTGGTGATGGACAGGGAGGCCTGGCGTGCTGCGACTGATGGGGTCACAAAGAGTCGGACACGACTGAGCGACTGAACTGAACTGAACTGAACTGAAAGAGATTACCAGGGCTTTGCTGGTGGCTCAGATGGTAAAGCATCTGCCTACAATGCAAGAGACCTGGGTTCGATCCCTCAGTCAGGAAGATCCCCTGGAGAAGGAAATGGCAACCCACTCCAGTACACTTGCCTGGAAAATCCCATGCACCAAGGAGCGTGGTAGTCCGTGGGGTCGAAAAGAGTCAGACATGACTGAGCAACTTTCACTTTCAAAGAGATTACAATCATGTTCAGCTCCTTCTGGACATCGAAGTTTTAAAAATCTGTCTAATGTGACATCACTGACTCAGCTAAATAGCAAAAACTCCTAGACATGAAAGAGCTGAGAAGCAAAACACCTCCAGGATCTCTTCCCATTTACAGCTCTACAGGACACTCCGACCAGCAGAATGATGCCAGACAGAGAGCATGGCGACACACGCAAGCTCCTGGGACCCTCAGAGTAACTGGGGGTGGCCGTGTCCTCGCCAGTCTATGGACGAGCAGGCTGACATGCCACCAGGCTCAAGCTCCACTCAGGCCCAGGGAGGAACTCGAGGGGCAGAGCTGACACTGGGTACCAGCGCCCATGGACGTGGAGCACGGGCAGCCCCAAGCAGGATCGGGACTTAGACAGAAGTCCGTCACATCTACACTAAGTGTCTTTCAACAATGCTTATATCACAGACTCTCAGGGCCAGGAAACCTACTGGTTTCATCCTCTCACTGTAAAACTGAGCTTGCCTGAGATCAGCGAAGGTGGCAGGAGTCAAGACTAGAATGAAAACCTCTTGACATGTTACATCTCATCTCTTTATAGAATAAAAAAAAAATGCAACTTCCACATCATAAGAATAAACATATGAGCTATCATAAATGCTAAATATTTAGTATTTAAATATTTAACAGTAATGTTGATTATCCTCCTAAATCATAAAACATCTTTTAAAGAATATATGATTTACACCTCTCTAAAAAAGTATGTCCAGGGAAGTCTGACTTGATCTTCCCTTTTCTCAATGACTTTCCACCACAAACAGTCATTCACAATCATTCTGTAGACTTTAACGCTGCTCTGCAAGTGATGAATACCCTTTTCAACACGGCACTTCACAGCGCAGGGCTTCAGGAGTCCATGTGTTAGTTATGGTTCCTACTGTCTTTCCTTTCATTCTCCTTACTCTATCCTCTCTAGTATTTCTTCCCACCTCCCTTCAAAATACTCCAAGGGCACCTCTCACAGCAGAAAGTAAGACAAAAAACCACAGCCTCTCATGTGAAACAAATCGCCAGTCTAGGTTCGAGGCATGATACAGGGTACTTGGGGCTGGTGCACTGGGATGACCCAGAGGGATGGGATGCAGAGGGAGGGAGGGGGGTTCAGGATGGGGAACACATGTACACTCATGGTGGATTCATGTCAATGTACGGCAAAACCAATACAATATTGTTAAGTAAAATAAATAAATAAAACTGAGATTAAAAAAAAAAACACCACCTCTAACTTCTTTCCAAATGCAAAGAAGTGTTCTCTTTGGAAAGCGTGCCATTCTATCTTGCTAACAATATAAAAGGCTCACAAGTTTACTGAGTAGAATAAGAGGTTTACGTATTTACACTGTTTGTTACTCTGAGTTTTAAGATTTTTATTCTTTTCTGTTCTGTAAAAATACCAACTAGCAGAGACAGTTGCCCACGAAAAGCAGAGAAAACCTCTGAAGAAGTGGAGTTAAATACGCAGAGAATTGAAGAAGAGGTGGTAATGCGACTATGCACTGAA
Organism: Bos mutus; assembly: GCF_027580195.1. Taxonomy (NCBI): domain Eukaryota; kingdom Metazoa; phylum Chordata; class Mammalia; order Artiodactyla; family Bovidae; genus Bos; species Bos mutus. The sequence goes on along the minus strand of NC_091628.1, from coordinate 34,481,004 downwards.
CGCTGTACTGTAAACCATGAAATTCACCTGTTAGTGCACAGAATAAAACATGCCCCTGACTGACAACTGACTCTTACCCTGATATTGTGCCATGTCTTTTGACCAGAGAGTCTGTGTTCCATACTGAGTCTCATCATACAAGAACTTAACTTCTGTGGCCCCAGCATCTTCTGCATTCTGAATTAATTCCTAGAAATACACCAGAAAGAGTAATAGTTAATAAAACAGTAATCTGCCCACCTTGTATTCACCTCGAATATGTAAAAAGCATTTAAACATAAGTAAAGGAAACCCACTATCTGGATCACGAGCTGGTCTTTGTAGGTTTGCTTGTTTAGTTTATTTAATGAGTGTATTCAAACTAAAAGGATATATCGTAAATACAAATACTGAACTAAAACAATTATCCTTTTAAATACACTCACCCAAAAAGCAAACTTCTAAATCCAGGAGTCAGGCAGGCATGGGTTCATGGCCCCTGACTGTGGGTTTAGTATTATTTTATTTGGTCAGCTGGTTGGTTTGCAATGCTCCTGCACAATGTTTTACATAAATTCACAAAATTACAATATGTAATTATATAAAAATTGCCCCAAAAAAGCATTAGTAGAGCAACACTGCTTGACTCCAGCACACAGGGGCCCCTTTGCCTCTGAACCCTCACACATTCATGCCAACTGCATCTCAAGCCGTCCTGTTCAGCACATGCACGGCAGGTGCAGAGGGAAACAGATACAGCCATTCAAATCTAGACAAAGCGTTAAAATGCAAACACGAACAGGACTTCCTGGTAATCTCTCTCATCTCATGGTTACCAGCATGGAGGTGCACATGCATGCCACCCTGCCCTACCTTCAGAATCTGCCCTCCTTCTGGGTACCGTCTCAAGATGTCCTTGAGGAAGTCCACAAGCGGTGGCGTCGTTTGACCAAATCGACCTAAAAGAGAGAACACGTTCCAACATGATTGTTATTAAATCATTAATAGCCTTTACAAATAATGAATACCATTTGGTTCTTAGAGACAGTAAAGCTGTGCAATTCTTACTTCACACACGTCACTGCAGCCCTCTGGTATGAAAACCTACCTGACTACAAGCTTCAGTACAAAGTAGAGTAGACTCAATTTTATCAAATCTGAAACTTCTTAATTAAATTACAAATTTGGGTTTTAAAAAACACTAAAAAAAAATCCTAAATGTCACATAAGATTATTAACTCAAAAATAAAGAGCATGGGGAGCTGCTATTTTCCAAAGCAAATGAAATAAATGGCGCTATTTTATGGGTGCTTTGGAGGTGGTTTTTGTCGCTAAGTCGTGTCTGACTCTTTGTAACCCTATTGACTGCAGCCCGCCAGGCTCCTCTGTCCACGGGATTCTCCAGGCAAGAATAGTGGAGTGGGTTGCCATTTCCTTCTCCAGGGGATCTTCCCAACCCAGGGACTGAACCTGTGTCTCCTGAATTGCAGGCAGATTCTTTACTGCTGAACCACCAGAGAAGCCTTTGCATCTAAGAAGCCAGAGATGGAAGTGCCTGTCATGCCAGCCTTAATATTCTCAAATCAACCACCGTTCTCACTGTTCTGAAATGTGGCACAGGCAGCATTCCAATGGCTGCCTGGTTCCCATACCCTCCGTCTCTCCTAAACTGGAGACTTTCAGGACAGGCCAACCAGGTCACCTTCAAAAAGGGGACAACAAAGTGTAGGGAGAACAGGGGAGGGAAAGTAATTTCCTATATGTACAGAAAAAAATACATGTTTATAAGCAAAAACGAAATCTGTGCTGATGACAAAACCTCAGTCTTAATTAATCTGCATCGTTCTAGTACAACGACCCACCACCACCAAGCCCCACAGAACCCAACCCACAGACAGCTCACCCCAAGGGAGGCTCACTCCACCCATGTGTGCTTCTCTGACCCTGACATGCCCTCATCACATCCCAGTGGTATGTACTTTCATTTCATTTTTAAAACATTATCTTTATGCAATTAAAAATGGAATTGACTCCTAGTAAAGTCAGTGGTATACCTCCCCCTTTTAAGCCTTTTGATTGAAGGTTTACAAAAAGATGACAGTTCTGGGAGGTCAGATCTCCAATCTTGATCCAGTCAGATAACTGAAAAAAAGAAAATGTATGAAAAGCAATACAGTTCCTACTTCTATAAATTCAAAACTTTACCTCATTCTGTTTCACTTAAATAATGTTTGTTAAGTGTTCTAGTCAGGAAATAAGTTGCTCTGGAGAAGTGAAAATTTCAGAGAACAAAATTTAGTCAAAAATTTTATTTAAAAATTTAAATGGCTCTTCCTTGTGTGCGTGTGTCAGTCACTCAATCATGTCTGACTCTTTGCGACCCTGTGGATTGTGGCCCAGGTTTCTCTGTCCATGGGATTCTCTAGGCAAGAATACTGGAGTGGCTTGCTGTTTCCTCCTCCAGGGGATCTTCCCCACCCAGGGATTGAACCAGCATCTCCTGCATCTCCTGCATTAGCAGGTGGGTTCTTTACCACAAAGCCACCTGATTTTTCCTTAAATAATTACAAATAAAGAGACAGGGACACAAGCCATGGAAGAAAAGCACCAAGGCCAAGAGAGACTGTTAACACTGTTCCAGTGCTTCAGTTGGATGATGGGTTCATGGCTGTTCATTCTATTAATAATTAATTGATGACTAAAAGAGAGCTATGCATAAGCCAAGGATTAGTAGTTCAACTCAGTTAGCTAAGGTACATTTAAAGAAGAATGCCAGGAAGGGAAGCAGAAGTTTGTACCAAGGACCATGTCTCCAGGTTTTAAGGAGGACTTGAAAGGAAGAACACACGCCATAGAAGCCTGTTAGTGACAACAGACATGACTGGCTGTGTGACTCCGACACTGGATGCTTCTGGCAGATTGTAATCAGTGGCCTATCTCAGGCAGTAATTCTCCCAAAGAGAACTCAAGCAGCAGAGAGAACCCAGCAGTGTACCTGCGTTCCCTCCTGAGCCTGCCAAGATCTGGGGGTTCTGCTTGGGCCTCTCTCTTGAGACCTTAAGTCACTCAACCAAGCAAAGCTGGTCATATCCATCTCCAGAGGCAATGAAACCTTAAAAGTTGCCGATTTCAGTCTTTGTATTTTGTTTTTAGAACAGAATGATTACAAAATAACGTGAACATTTGGGTCTCTGTTCAGGTCAGCCCTGCTGCTGCTGCTGCTGCTGCATCAAGTCAGTCGTGTCCGACTCTGTATGACCCCATAGACGGCAGCCCACCAGGCTCCCCTGTCGCTGGGATTCTCCAGGCAAGAACACTGGAGTGGGTTGCCATTTCCTTCTCCAATGTATGAAAGTGAAAAGTGAAAGTGAAGTCGTTCAGTCGTGTCTGACTCTTCGTGACCCCATGGACTGCAGCCTACCAGGCTCCTCCATCCATGGTATTTTCCAGGCAAGAGTACTGCAGTGGGGTGCCATTGTCTTCTCCGTCAGGTCAGCCCTAGTCTTCTTTAAAAACCTCAGCGATGCTCATTTTCATTTTCCATGAAACAATCATTGTGAAGCAAATAGTATAATATTAACTGCATCTGGATCTCCCAATATTTTTTCCTTTGTTCAGTTGTCAAGAGCACAAGGAGTCTCTCAAGATTCAAGGGTTGATAGGCACATTTCTGATGAGCTAAATAAAAGGTAACAGTACTTCCCACATCCCGGTTTGAGGTTCAAGCAGATTTGGCTGGAGGAGAAAGAGTCAGGAAGACACACAGTTCTAGTGAGCAGTTTTCCTCTCTTCACGGGACAGGAGGTGGAGGGAATAACGCATAGACCCCTCTTCCAGACCAGGAGAAGCAAGAGAGACAAGGAGGAGGAGGATGGCAGGGGACCTGGGAAGACTGAGGACCAAGCATTGTAAGAGCCCACTCCTAAGTCCATAACCAACCAAAACCAGTTTCTTGCACACCATGAAATATTTAGAATTCTCATCAATAATTCAAATCTCAAAAGTTCTGAGCAACACTGGATAAAGAGGAAAAGAAATTCACCTCTGTGAAAGGTTCACTTATGTAACAGAGACCCTTCTTGACAGCACATGTTGGCATCACTAAGATCACCAGTTCAGTAGAAGTCACAGCCCATCTTCTGCATCAGGAGAGAATTACACCCTCTGATTGTTTTCTGGGAGAGCTCCAAACTTGAGTTCAAAGATCACCTTTACTAGTTTAAGTTCTTCTTTGTTTTAAAGAACTTTACATTTAACTTTCATTTATTCCCAATTGACAGCCTGACAGGTTCTTTCTGGTGTGGACTTTGGAATCAGACACACATGGGTTTGAATCCTGATTGGATCCTTCATCTCTCTGACTCTTAGTTTTACTCTTCTGCAGGACGGACCAATCACAACTCTCTCATGAGGCTGGCTGTCCTGCGTAGTAAACAAGATGACATGGGCAAAGTCACCAACAGAACAGTGTGTGGAACACAGTTGACTGCCCAGCAAACATTAATCATTTCCCCAGTGAGCTTACCAAGATGCAGAAAGAGAAAGGCCCTGATCAAGTGGTTCCCAAACTCATGGCCCCAGCCCTGCCCTCTAGCCCTTGAGCTTCAGGACCAGATCCACAGCTATCTGTGGACCACCATGCCCTAGACCATTAACACAGCAGAGATCTTAGAACTGGATCGGTTCAGTTCAGTTCAGTCACTCAGTTGTGTCCAACTCTTTGTGACCTCATGGACTACAGCATGCCAGACCTCCCTGCCCATCACCAACTCACAGAGTTCACTCAAGCTCATGTCCATTGAGTCAGTGATGCCATCCAACCACCTCATCCTCTGTCGTCCTCTTCTCCTCCTGCCTTCAATCTTTCCCAGCATCAGGGTCTTTCCCAGTGAGTCAGTTCTTCACATCAGGTGGCCAAAGTATTGGAGTTTCAGCTTTAGCATCAGTCCTTCCAATGAATATTCAGAACTGATCTCCTTTAGGATGGACTGGTTGGAGCTCCTTGCAGTCCAAGTGACTCTCAAGAGTCTTCTCCAACACCACAGTCCAAAAGCATCAATTCTTCAGCGCTCAGCTTTCTTTATAGTCCAAATCTCACATCCATACATGACTATTGAAAAAACCATAGCCTCGACTAGCAGACCTTTGTTGGCAAAGTAATGTCTCTGCTTTTGAATATGCTGTCTAGGTTAGTCATAACTTTTCTTCCAAGGAGCAAGCGTCTTTTAATTTCATGCCTGCAGTCACCATCTGCAGTGATTTTGGAGCCCCAAAAATAAAGTCTGTCACTGTTTCTACTGTTTCCTCATCTATTTGCCATGAAGTAATGGGACCAGATGCCATGATCTTAGTTTTCTGAATGTTGTTTTAAGCCAACTTTTTCACTCTCCTCTTTCACTTTCATCAAGAGGCTCTTTAGTTCTTCTTCACTTTCTGCCATAAGGGCGGTGTCATCTGCATATCTGAGGTTATTGATATTTCTCCCAGAAATCTTGATTCCAGCCTGTGCTTCATCCAACTCAGCATTTCTCATGATGTACTCTGCATATAAGTTAAATAAGCAGGGTGACAATACACTGCTTTGATGTACTCCTTTCCCTATTTGGAACCAGTCTGTTGTTCCATGTCCAGTTCTAACTGTTGCTTCTTGATCTGCATACAGATTTCTCAAGAGGCAGGTCAGATGGCCTGGTATTCCAACTTCTTTAAGAATTTCCAGAGTTTGTTGGGGCCCACACAGTCAAAGGCTTTGGCATAGTCAATAAAGCAGAAGTAGATGTTTTTCTGGAACTCTCTTGGTTTTTCGATGATCCAACAGATGTTGGCAATTTGATCTCTGGTTCCTCTGCCTTTTCTAAATCCAGTTTGAACATCTGGAAGTTTCACAGTTCACGTACTGATAAAGCCTGGTTTGGAGGAATTTGAGCATTACTTTGCTAGCATGTGAGATGAGTGCAATTGTGCAGTAGTTTGAGCAGTTTTTTGCATTACCTTTCTTTGGGCTAGGAATAAAAACTAACCTTTTCCAGTCCTGTGGCCACTGCTGAGTTTTCCAAATTTGCTGGCATATTGAGTGTAGCATGTTCACAGCATCATTCCTTTAGGATTTGAAACAGCTTAACTGGAATTCCATCACCTCCACTAGCTTTGTTCGTAGTGATGCTTCCTAAGGCCCACTTGACTTCGCATTCCAGGATGTCTGGCTCTAGGTTGGTGATTATACCATCATGATCATCTGGGTCATGAAGATCTTTTTTGTATAGTTCTTCTGTGTATTCTTGCCACCTCTTGTTAATATCTTCTGCTTCTGAAGGGCAGAGAAGCCCCAGCAAGATGGTAGGCGCTGGAGCGGCAGCTGCGCAGCACTTGAGCAACTGTGAGAAGATACCCTACGTGCGAGAACAAAGGAGAAGCCCCAGCAAGGTGGTAGGAGAGGAGAAATCGTGTTTAGAATCAAACCCTATACCCACCAGAGATGCTCAGAGGACTCAAACAAACCTTGTGCACACCAGGACCCAGAGACCCACAGGGACTGAGACAGAACTGTGTTTGAGCATCTCCTGTGGAGGTACGTCGGAGAAGGCAATGGCAACCCACTCCAGTACTCTTGCCTGGAAAATCCCATGGACAGAGGAGCCTGGTAGGCTGCAGTCCGTGGGGTCGTGAAGAGTTGGACATGACTGAGTGACTTAACCTCCACTTTTCACTTTCATGCATTGGAGAAGGAAATAGCAACCCACTCCAGTGTTCTTGCCTGGAGAATCCCAGGGAAGGTGGAGCCTGGTGGGCTGCCGTCTATGGGGTCGCACAGAGTCGGACACGACTGAAGCAACTTAGCAGCAGCAGCAGCAGTAGTGGAGGTACGGGTCAGCAGTGGACTGTCACAGGGACAAGGGCTCTAGGTGCAGCAGACCTGGGTATGGCATAAGCCCTCTTGGAGGAGGTCTCCATTAACCCCACCATAGAGCTATCAGAACTTATACAGGACTGGGAAACAAACTCTTGGTGGGCACAAACAGAATCTTATGTGCACCAGGACCCAGGAGAAAGGAGCAGTGACCCCACAAGAGACTGATCCAGACTTGCCCGTGAGTGTCCAGGAGTCTCTGGCAGAGGCATGGGTCGGCGGTGGCCTGCTGCAGTGCTGGGGGCACTGAGTGTAGCAGTGCATGCAGGGACCTTTTGAAGGAGGTCACTATTATCCTTCATTAACTTCACCATAGTCTGGCCTCAGGTCAAACAACAGGGAAGGAACACAGCCCCGGCCATCAACAGAAAATTGGATTAAAGATTTACTGAGCATGGCCTGCCCATCAGAAGAAGACCCCAGTTTCCCCCTCAGTCAGTCTCTCCCATCAGGAAGCTTCCATAAGCCTCTTAACCTTCTCCATCAGAGGGCAGACAGACTGAAAACCACAATCACAGGAAACTAACCAATCTAATCACATGGACCACAGCCTTGTCTAACTCAATGAAACCATGAGCCATGCTGTGTAGGGCCACCCAAGATGGATGGGTCATGGTGGAGAGTTCTGACACAACGTGGTCCAGTGGAGAAGGGAATGGCAAACCACTTCAGTATTCTTGCCTTGAGAACCCCATGAACAGTACAACTGATTAGAATTCATTTTATTCCACTGCTACCAGAATAGGAAAACAGAAGTCTATCGTGTGTTACTTAATTTGGCCCCTGTTACCCACTGGTAATACAGAAACAAGATCTAGGTCACCCCCCTTTCCATGTGCTGTCCTAACTGCTTAAGTCCTGCACAAGCTCAAACACACATAAAAGCAAACTGAAACCTGGGTCACCCCCATCCACGACCTGCTCATCTCTGCCAGCTGAGAATTATCCTCCCGTCCTGCTCAAAGCTTGTGAACATCCTTGGCAAGGCCTTCCCCTTTATTCTACATCCAACACTCACCCACCACTTCTCCCACTGTTTGCACAAATACACATGGCCATTTGGTACCACACAACCCTGTCTTTCACAAAGCCCCCCATGTATCCTTTCCTTTGGGTTTAAACTCTACAGCACAGGTCTGAAAGCTCACCACTTACACGAGCACAAGGTTCCTACCTAGACTCTCCACACCCACCCACTCAATCCGACCGCTCTGCACACCACACCCACGCCCACCACCCCGTATGGGTGCTCTGCAGAGACGCATCCAGAAACGCTACCAACGGCAAGACTGAGCCACAACTGACTCTTTGGCTATGACCATACCTAGAGGATAAGATGACAAAGCAAATCCAGAGGAGCAACCAAAAAGGTAGGTATAGGACCAGGAGAGGATGTGCAGGAAGGTCAAGAGATGGAGGCGGACGCAGAGAGAGAGGTAAGGCCAAGGAGTTTTCTCCTCTGTCCTGTCCAGAGCCCTGATCCAGTCACTGACCACCACCAAACACCCTGGGGACCAAGCAGTAGGAGGACTGATCCCTGAAGGAACATAAGAACAGGCTAACCTGAAAGCTGTTTAAGCAGGCAAGAGATGGGAGGGTGCACCAGGCACTCTAAAGGCCAGAACTACACTGCGAGATTAAAAATCACAGGCACCAAGTATGTCACCGATGTCTGTACTGGTATTAACAGTAAAGAAATCCAGTACTTGAAATGCCATCCTGGGTACTCAAGCAGTCCTGTGTATCTGGTTCAACTCTTAAAAAGTGAAGATATTTACGAGGATAAAATAATAAGCTAGTTTTTAGTAAAATGTCTCCATTTAACACCTCCTTTAGGAAAACTGCAGTATTTTCACCAGTCTTAAAGGTTATATATAACATGAAATACTCCTGTTTTCCAAAGTTCTGATTAAGTCATTCATTTGCATCTTACAAGCTTTCATATAAATTTACTCCTCAAAATAATGGCTTACATGTTAGAGTATGCCTGAAGACCTTCTCGGCCCTAAATTTCTGTGCTTCAAAGATGGGGGGACCTTCTAAAACATAAAAAGCTAAGGTACTGACCAAGATCCCAGTCAAATGCATAACAAAATCAGAAAAATATGAGTAATGATGAAGTCACTTCAGTGGTGATGGCTCCGAATAAGCAAACCATAAAAAAAAAAAAAAAAAAAAAAAACCGCTTGCTATACCGCACATCAGAAAAGTATCTTAATTTCAGGAAGTGAAGATTCAGACAAAAAGGGAGAAGGGGATACAGTGCTAAAAAGACAAATCGACAGAAATCTGAGCAGTGACAGGCGCACACAGCCACCTCATCTGATCACTATTCTCAGAGAAGGATGACTTCCAGGCGGGCAGGAGCCTGGGGCCCCTGTCCCCTGCCTCTCGCCCCCAGACCCCGGTCCTCCAGTCCTCCACCTCCGCCCCTGATCCCCGCCCCCAAGCTCCGTCGTCCCAGGGCCCCGTCCCGGCCCCCAGCCATCCCTAATCCTCGTCCCCAGGCGCCCTGTCCCGGGTTCCCCCTATCCTCATCCCCGTTCCCAGACCCCCCAACCCCTGTCCCCCATCCCTGATCCCCATCCCCAGGCACCCCATCCCTAGCTCCCCATCCCAGGCCCCCTCATCCCCTGTCGCCCCCCATTCCCGATCCCCGTCCCCAGGACCCCCGATCCCCGCTCCTCCTCATCCCCGACCCCCGTCCCCAAGGCCCCTGTCCGGTCCCCGGCCCCACCCCAGGGCCCGTCCCCTCCCTACCTGCCGGCCGCCGAGCCACAGCCTCTGTTCCGACGCGGGGAAGCCGGTCTCGGCCGCGAGGCGCCGCTTCACGTCGCGCACCGTCCAGGACGCGGGCACCGCTACTGTCCTGCAGCCCGCGCAGCCGGGCAGCACGGTCACCCGGAGCCACCTGCGTGAAGGAAAGGTCTCAGCGGGAGCCACGAGGGGCCTCGGCCCCCGCCGACGCGCGCTCACCTGTCGCCCATGGCGGGTCCTCACGGCCGTGACCACCGAACCCTAGCCATGCTCCCCGCCGCCCGCGCCGCCGGGCCCGGCCCCGCCCGCCGACGGGAGCCGCGGGAGGAAACCGCGGCCGGGGAGGGGCCCCGGAGACGCCGCCCGCGGGTAGGCGCCCGCCAGGACCGTTAGCTGAGGAGACGCCCGGCCTGCGCGTCAGGACTTGGAGGGCTGGCCCCGCCCCGCCCCAAGCTCCGCCCCGCTCTCCAGGTCCCGCCCCTTCCTCACCTTTTCTTGAGAAACCCCTGGGCCCACCAGGCCTCACCCGCCCGTTAGGACTCGCCCCGCCCATCCGGCCTGTCCCGTTACTTCAGACGCCGCTGGCCCTGCCCCTCTCTCAGGCCCCGCGCGGCCCCGCCCCTCCCGGATTCGTAGGTGAGTTGCTGCTGGCCCCGCCCTCCCCCAAGCCCCGCCCCGAGGCCCCGCCCCCGCCCCGCCCTCCCCACGTCTCTCGCGCCGACAGCCTCCACACGAATTAGAGAAGACGTGTGTTTTCCGTGACCGAGTTCCAAAGAGCCGGTTCGTGCAGAACTAGCCCTTTCCAGGGCCTCCGTCTCCTTCAACCCCAGGAACTTGTGTCTGGAGGCATCTCCGGATGAGATCGGCGGGGCCTCTCGGGCACCAGCGGGGAAAGAGGCGGCCGCAGAACCGTGCCTCCGCGCTTTCGTTTCCTGTTTGCTTTTAAGGCACAAAAGGACGATCTATCGATTCAGTTTCCTGCTGGACTGCCAGCCAGAAAGCCATAGATGAGAAGGCACGCGGACTTAACTCGGCAGTATTGTCTTCTGTTGTGGCCTGTTACCCATCGCACCTGCAAGCTCCTTGAAATCAGAAGCACGCTCTCAGAGTCGATGGACTTGCCCCCGAGTGACCAACGTGGCCTTGCCATTTGAAAGTGTATGTGGCTTGATGACCCTTCAGAACATGTCCTTTCTTCGGGCTAACTTCTCCTAGGTGTGGATGAGACACGTTGCAAAAAAAAAAAGGCAACATCTACTAAGGCAGCTCAGACTCTGTCGTGAACAGGTAAACTTGTGTGCTTCTTGTTTAAATACCCTTGGTAGAATTAAATTTTCGTGTTGACCCCAATGATGGCATTAATTACTGGTTTTCAATTATACTTCTCACACACACACGCACACACAAGAAATATTACTCAGAACTCATTATCAGTAATAAAGATACAAAACATCCCTACAGCTGTTCCATCCCTTCCTTCCAACCATATTTAAAAGTGAAGTTCCTGTAAATCATTCAGTTCTTTCTCTGCTTGGAAAGTAAGTTTGTTCAATCAATCAGAGGGAGACAGGCTAATGCAATATAAAGATCAGGTCAGAAAACTCTAACAAATATTCACTTCTTCAATCAGACAAGATGATACAAGCAAGTGTATCAGACAGAGTGAGACTAGTATGATATGCTATAGCTTATATGCAAAATCCTGATACAAATGAACTTATTTACAAAACAGAAATAGGTCTCAGAGAAGTAACTTATGATTACCAGAGGAGAATGGTAAAGGGGAAGGATAGATTGGAGTTTGGGATGGATATGTACCCACTGCTATATTTAAAATAGATAACCAAAAAGGACTTACTGTATAGCATGGGGAACTCTGCACAATACTCTGCAATAACCTAAATGAGAATTTTTAAAAGAATAGATACATATATATATATATAACTGATTCACTTTTCTGTACACATGAACCTAACCCAACATTGTTAATAGACTATTTGTGCTTAGTTGCTCAGCCGTGTCCAACTCTTTGCGACCTCATGGACTGTACCCCGCCAGGCTCCTCTGTCCATGGGATTTTCCAGGCAAGAATTACTGGAGTGGGTTGCCATTTCCTTCTCCAGGGGATCTTCCCAACCCAGAAATCAAACTGGGGTCTTCTGCATTGCAGGCAGATTCTTTACCAGCTGAGCTACCAGGGAATACTGCGATATAAAATAAAATAAATTTCTTTAAAAGACTGTCAACAAGTAGAATGTAAGCTCTCACTCCTCTGCTGAAGTGTCACAGTATGCACGACCCCAGGACAAATCCTTCACACCTCAATCCTTTGATAACCCCCTGGTCCCTGATTTTCTTAAGCATCTCCTAGGGAGCCAGGCAAACAGGATGTGGTGACAGAAGAATATAGATGCACAGTGAAGACTTGAGAGACAGAGAAATGACCTGAAAGGACAGGATTTCATAAGAATCAAAGCAGATTTGGCTGGGGAAGGACACAGATCACAAAAAGCTCTGAATATCTGGGGTTCATAGTATGCTTGAAATACACGTTAAAGGATTAGTCAGCATGGGGAATGCACATCTGGAACTCAGCAAGGTGTCAAAGCTAAGGATATAGAGTAGGGAATCATTCATTGAATCAGTGAGTATTTATTCAACCTCTCCTATGTACTAGATCAAGTCACTCAGTCATGTCCGACTCTTTGCGACCCCCTGGACTGTAGCCCTCCAGGCTCCTCTGTCCATGGAATTCTCCAGGCAAGAATACTGGGATGGGTTGCCATTTCCTATGCCAGGCCATTCTCCTCACCCAGGGATCAAACCCATATCTCTTGCATCTCCTGCATTGGCAGGAGGGTTCTTTACCACTAGGGCCACCTGGGAAGCCCAGGTGTCTGTTTAGAAACAGACATTTCTAAATGGCAGGAATACAGCAATGAACGAAACAGAGTCCCTATCTCATGCTGATGTTTTGAGGAAGGAAAACAATAATAAACAAGTGGACAAATTATATAAATTCACATCACGAGGTCAGCCTGTTCTTTTTTAAGTGAGGGGAGGGCATCGGGGCAGTACAGGACAGGACAGGAGAGGTACTAGGGTGGTTGGAGAACTCCTACCTAAGAAGGCCCAGTGAGCAGATGCCGGGGTAAAGCACAGGGAGATGACCTTATGCAGAAAGAACCTACAAAGGGGGACAGAGAACTGGGGCAGCTAGCACTCCCTCCCCTTTCACCTGCATTCAGTGTGATCTAATTCTTTTCCCTCTGCCAGTTCTCTCTCTGATCCATGTCTCACCCAACACAAACCCAGGTTTGGAATTACTGTGTCCTTTTACTGATGGTTTCATGGGGCCTGGAAGAGGTCGTCACACACAATAGGTGCTCAGTAAATACAGAGAAAGGAAGGAAGGACCGAGAGAGGGAGGGAGAAGAGAAGGAATGAGTTAATATCTGGAACATACAAAGAAGTGGAAACTCAAACATTATTCATGATTCGAATGCCCACCCAAATGCTAATGATTTTATACACTGCCATAAATGTAAGGGTTTTTAATATGATGGTAATTACACCATGGACAAATAGTATTATTCAGTATTCTTGTCACGGTGTAAACCTCATTTCTAATAATTTCCTGACTTTCCACTGCAAAGAACTATCTTAGGCCACTTAACCCAATGAATGCTTACATGGGTATTTTAATTTTTCAAAAGTGTACAAACTTCAATGAATATCTGTTCATGAAACATCACCATTATGTATGACAAGAAGGAAATTTGAAAAATATATTCTAGGAAATGTTAGAGAAGTGTGAAGTTCGCTCAGTCATGTCCGACTCTTTGTGACTCCATGGACTGTACAGTCTATGGAACTCTCCAGGCCAGAATACTGGAGTGGGTAGCCTTTCCCTTCTCCAGGGCATCTTCTGGACCCAGGAATCGTACTGGGGTCTCCCACATTATGGGGTGGATTCTTTACAAGCTGAGTCACCAGGGAAGACTTAGGAAATGTTAAGCTGAGCCTTAATGCTTTTATCAAATGCAGAACAACAAGAAACCAGAGCTTTCAGTCCCTCCTTTCAGGCTAAGTCCAAGTCAGTAAGCAAGGGGGATCATGGGACCACCCTCTGAGCCTGTTTCAGTTGTGGAGACGGGCAGATAAAGCTGTTTGATCGCACATGTTGAACTCTGCAGGACACATTGAACAATATTCCTTCTCATGACACCTGTTTTAACTTGCCCTGGTGTTTCCTTTCTCTTTCCCTGGATGTCACACCTGGCACAACACGGGCCCCAGCTTCCCCATCACTCTTAGGTGATGAAAATCTCCCAGTCCCTGCCAAACGATTCATTTTAGTAACTGAAAATCCTACCCAGGGTCATCATCAAAAAACACCAGTCCAGGGCTTCCCTGGTGGCTCAGTGATAAAAAATCCACCTGCCAATGCAGGGGATCTGGGTTTGATCCCTGGTCCAAGAAGATCCCACATGCTGCGGAGCAACTAAGCCACACACCACAACCACTGAGCGTGTGCTCTAGAGTCTGTGAGCCACAACTATTGAGCCCAAGTGCCACAAATACTGAAGCCTGCATGCCAAGAGCCTGTGTTCTGCAACAACAGAAGCTACTGCGATGAGAAGCCCTTACACAGCAACGAAGACTAGCTCCCTGCTCACTGCAAGCAAGGAAGAGTGTGGCCATTTTTGTTGTCGTTTAGTCGCTGAGTCGTGTCCTACTCTTTACAATCCCATAGACTGTAGCCCGCCAGGCTCCTCTGTCTTTGGGGTTCTCCTGGCAAAAATACTGGAGTGGGTTGCCATTTCCTTCTCCAGGGGATCCTCCTGACCCAGTGATCAAATCTGCATCTCCTGCATTGGCAGATTCTTTACCAATGAGCTACTAGGAAAGCCCATAAATAAATGAATCTTAAACACAGACACACACACACACAAAACACGAGTCCAATCCAGTGTAAAAATTCCTAAATTTTTATTGTGGTCCATTCTCAGCCTCACACTGCAGTTTGGAAGCATAGCTCCAGGCTGAGGTTAACTTCCCCTGAAACAATTGCTTCATGACTTTATGAAGTGGAATGTTCCCGACTGTGTGTCTTTGATTCAAGGGAAACAATTAATTGGTTCCTTCTGCAGAATGTTGGCCAGTTATAAAAAGACAAAAGTGTAACAAATCATTATTCCCTTGTTTCATGAGTCAGCACAAGACTATTTAACTTGGAAACAGAAAGATGACGATATTGTGGGCACACAGTTCAGTGAAGTCCTAAAGGATGAGTAAAACCATAAGCCAAGCAGAGAAAGGAAGACGGTGTCTAAGGGGGAGGAAACTGGACCACAAATCATGGAATAAAAATAGCAATAAAGCTGAGGAGCTTCTACAGTTGCCTTTGAAAGGGTCAGAGGGTAAAAGTCATGCACAGCATGAAAAAAATAGAACCATGTGGTCATGAAGCCTCTACACCACGAACATGTGGAGTGACCGGAAGGACATAGGGAGCACCCTTTAGACTTTAATCAGGTTAGGTGATCATAGCTACATTCTACAAAGACCCCTCAGGCACCAGAGCTTAGGATGACTGAAGAAGATAAGACTTAAGAACAAAACCAAGAAAAACTGGTCTCTGTGAGATTAAGTAAAATGCTTCAAGAAGGGAATCAAGAGTGCCAAGTTGCTGAAGTGCCCCCACTTGACAACAAGCAGGCCACTCTTGACTTAGTTCTTTGCTCCAAAACCTACAGTGATCTGTAGGATCAATGGTCAAACTACCCAGCGTGGCACATAAGGCTCATCACAGTTTAGCCCCCATCAATCTTCTCAAATTCTTCTGTGGCCACCCTGCCAACCCTGATACAGTCTGTGTCCAAGATCAGCTGACACTTAATATCAGCATTCATGGAATACTCACTACATGCCAGGCACCTACTAAAAACCTTCTGTGATTCAGCTCATTCAGTCTTCCCAGCCACCCAGAGAAGCACATGAAGACCTCAATTTCAGGTAAGGAAAATGAAAGTAAACATCTTACTTATAGTTCTACAGCTATGAACCAAAGAGTCTGATTTTGAACACAGGAAATGCAGCTGCAAAGCTCCGGCACTGTTCAGTGTTAACCTAGTCAGTCAGTTCAGTCGCTCAGTCATGTCCGACTCTTTGTGACCCCATGGACTGCAGCACGCCAGGCCTCCCTGTCCATCACCAACTCCCAGAGCTTGCTCAAACTCATGTCCATTGAATCAGTGATGCCATCCAACCATCTCATCCTCTGTCATCCCCATTTCCTCCCGCCTTCAATCTTTCCCAACATCAGAGTTTTTTTCCAACAAGTCATCTCTTCACATCATGTGGCCAAAGTATTGGAGCTTCAGCTTCAGCATCAGTCCTTCCAATGAACATTCAGGACTGATTTCCTTTAGGACTGACTGGTTGTATTTCTTTGCAGTTCAAGGGACTCTCAAGAGTCTTCTCCAACACCACAGTTCAAAAGCATCAATTCTTTGGTGCTCAGCTTTCTATATAGTCCAAGTCTCTCTGTTAACCTAGTGTTTACAAAATGTGGTCACTTCACACTGCCTGACCTTTCCCATGGGCTCACCTGCATTGTCCCATCTGCCTACATCCTCCAGTCAACCCTCTCTTTCTGAAAATCCCTAAGTTGTAGTCCTAGATCACTACTTCCTTAACTTTTCCTGCACTCTTCAGTCTGATTCATCCTGTATAACCTGTATGTTGTGCATTCACATTGGTACTATAGTGCCAATCACATTTCTGTTAATCATATTTCATTTCTATTCATTGCAGTGCGTGTCTCTTTGTACCTTAAGGGCCTAAAACTAATAAATGTTACTCAGATAGTTAGAGTTAAATGAATGGCTGCATATAAATGGATATTCATTCTACCCCTAACATCAGTCAGCAAGGTTTTATTTTGTTTTTTTGTTCTGTCCAAGATGCTTTTGGTTGCAAATAACTGATTACCTGACTAGCAGTAGCTAAACTGGTAAGGGTTTGTTTTTCTCACAGCTCAGAGGAAGGGTGCTCTTCTTCAAGATCAGCACCCCAGTGACGTGGGGACCTCTCCTCCTTCCCATAAAATGGCTAATACAGCTCAACATTTCCACATTCAATGAAGGAAGAAGGGAAAAGGGAAGACTCCCACCCTGTCTGTTTTATGGGAAAAGTAGAATTTCCCAAGCACACTTCTGTTTCTCTCTCATTGGCCAAAATTCTTATCACATGGACACCCTGTAGCTGTGAGGAAGCCGCAAGAAAAGTGAACACAGTTGTCCCTGGGTATGGCGGGCAGGATGGAGGTGGATTGGTTCCAGGACCTCCATGGTTTCCAAAATCCTTGGATGCTCAAGTTCCTTGTATAAAAGGACATAATATCTACACATAACCTACACACATCTTCTACGTACTTTAAATCATCTATAGGTTTACCATCTGAGCCACGAGGGAAGTCCCTAATACTTTAGGCTGAACCAACAATTACTCATAAATTCTATATAGGTTATATATAATACCTACTACATACAATGTAAACACTCTGTAAATAGTTGCCAGCCTGTAGAAAATTTAAATTTTGCTATTTGGAACTTTCTGAAATTTTTTTCTAGTATTTTCGACCTATGGTTGGCTGAACCCTCAGATGCAGAACCTGTGAATACAGAGGGTCCATGGGTTTATCTAGCCTTCCAAACATCTGTGGTAGGTTCTAGCAAGAGAGATGGAATTTATGAGTGATTGTTGGCTCAGCCTACAGCTTTGTTCTAATCTACACAGCAAAGTTATGTTTGAGTTATCTGTAGAAGTATTAGGGACTTCCCTCATGGATCAGATGGTAAAGAATCAGCCCGCAGTGTGGGAGACCCAGGTCCTATCCCTCGGTTGGGAATATCCCCTGGAGAAGGGCATGCAACCCACTCCAGTATTCTTGCCTGGAGAATTCCATGAACAGAGGAGCCTGGTGGGCCAGGGTATGGGATCGCAAATAGTTGGACACAACTAAGTGACTAACACATACTTTAGAAGTGTTAGAAAACAGTGTAACTGGTAAGATTGTAAAACCCTGAGTACTAACACGTCAAGGCACATTTTCTGAAGGATTAGGGGTAATGTTTTGTGCTCGTCACCTTTCTCTGCCTTGGGATGGTAATCAGGGCAGATTCTATGGTTTTTCTGCTCACTCTAACATAACCACAGTTCTGAGGTCTCTTTAAGTTATACAACATGATTTCACTTCTATAATTGGAACAAATCCAGCCAAAATCATTATATAAAATTTAAACCTTCAATCCTCATGCAAAGGTCAGCTTTCTCCTCACTGAAGCCATCAGCATCCCACACTAGGGTAGGTAGTCAAAGGCTGCTGGCCTTTGAGGGGAGCACATGGGGGTCTGCTCTCTCCCGACCCCACATAGTCAGCTGCAGTTGACCCCACATAGGCCAAAGCCCTGAGACAAGAGAGGAAGGGGGTGGGCTGTTCCTCCTTGGCTGGGTGGTCCTGAGCCCCATGGCTCTGGCAGGGGAGTGAGTTCACCCTCTCTCTTCTTACCCCCTGTTCCTGAGCATCTCTGTTTGATAAAGCTCTCCCATTTCTGCTTTCCATCAGATCGCCTGACCTTGAAGGAGCACAGAGAGTCCACTGTCTTGGGTGAGGTTGGGTGGTCGCACAGGCTTTCTCTCCCGGCTTTCCCAGGGTGCCCAGCACCTGTCCTCTGCCCTGTGCAGCCTCCACTGCTGGTGAACATCCTAAAAACCCTTTAAAATGGTGAGTCTCATGATATGTGAATTATATCTACCATAACAACAACATTGTAGTTGATGTGAAGCAAGGCGTTCCCTGCACACTGTGTGTAGAACCCCTCTGGGCTCAAACACCTGTGAACGTGGCTCCCGTGATCTTTCTGGTGGGTCCAGTGGTTTATCTATTTAACTGTCTTCTTAAGATGTTCTGGGCCTTTTCCAGAGTGGTCGGAACAGACATCTTTGCCCTCAAACACATACGTGAACAAGATGAACTACAGACTCCTTAGGAGAACATGCGAGTTCTACTTTGCACACTCATCCACGCCCCCCCACCTCACCACTGTGCTCTCCCCGCCTTTCACCTCCCCTTCCTGTCTCTGCTCCAGCCCCATCAGATCAGCTCCCCTGCTCTCTCACGTGGCCTTTGCCTGTGTCCTTCTTCCTCCTCCAGCACCTACTCCTCCTTCAGATTCGGGAAGCCTATTTGACTTACCCCGTGTGTGTCTGCTCCCTAAGCTCACAGACCCCACGCTCCACCATCAAGGCCTCACACAGAGTGATCCTTACACAGAGGACCTGGTCTTCAACAAGAGAGGCCGGTGGCCCAGGAATAGCTTTTCCAGAAACCACGTTCAATAACCAATCAACCAAACAAGTGAAAAAACTTCCTTCTCTTCGTGCCGGTGTAGACACAGTAGTTTGACTTCTATTTTTAGTTCCATTCAACATGCTTTGGGAAATGATGTCATGTTTCTGAATTAACGTTCCTGCCTTTGCTTCTTCCAAAGAAGGCATTATGCACCCCCTAGAGTAAAAGCATCAGGTAAAGCATGAGACTGTACACGCTTTACCTGATGCTTTTGAATCTGTTGTTAATGTGAGAGGTAGTTGTTGAGTTGCCAGAAATCCAGATTGTTCATATATAACTGGGCCAAAGCCCCATTACCCAGGAAGAGCCTTAAGTGTAGTCGTGCTTCTGAATGGCAACGGGGTAATCAGAAAGAACTTGGCATTAGAAAGGGAAAAAGTGACTCAGACCCTCAGATTTTGTCAAGGTGACACATCTTGAGCTGTCTTAACCATTTCAGGAATAATAAAACCACGCATGGCTTCTGAATTCCTCTTCTATTATGATAATCTTTGATGCAACATCCTCTTTTGGAACATTTTATAGAAAATACAGGGACACAGCGAGCTAACTATGGCAGTAGGTACATTAAAATGAATGTACCCCATGCTAATAATTAGAGTGAACTGAACTGAATGGAGTCTCGCCCTAGACACAACAGTAAGGAAACTTTTGACATAAACCTATAAAACGCTCCATCATAAAAATTGATTACACTGGATATAAAAAAGGAAATGGTATGAGCAACGATACCATAATGCACTCTAATACACTTCTTTTTTCTGTTTCTTCTGGCTATTTACATTTTTCTTTTCTTTTAGGAAATTAACAATTTCCCTTCTGTTTTGCCCTTTATTTTACATGTTGCTTTTCTTCACTCTCCACCTGTCTCCACCCCTACCCCCTTGAAAGTGAAAGTGAAAGTCATTCAGTCATGTCAGACTCTTTGCAACCCCATGGACTATACAGTCCATGGAATTCTCCAGGCAAGAATACTAGAGTGGGTTGCCATTCCCTTCTCCAGGGGATCTTCCCAACCCAGGGATCAAACCCAGGTCTCCCACATTGCAGGTGGATTCTTTACCAACTGAGCTATCAGGGAAGCCCTCTGCCCCCTCGTGTGCAAATGAACTGATGGTCAGATTCTCGGCTCTCACACCTTTCCATGGGAGGGATGTCACCACTCCGAGCTCACCGCCTCACCTGTAGGACCCTTCCTTGGGGTTATGAAGAGGTGAAACAGGCTATCGCTGACCTGGGAGGGTCACTTGTATTCATACAATAAAAATGCACGACAACCAGGATGTCCTAGGCACTGGCACTCTGATTAAGGGGCACAGTCCCTAGAGGGGTATGTCCCCATTTATCTGGGGGGTGAGTCAGCTCACAGAAACAGCAATCAGGCAGGTACCATGAGAAGGAGGCCTCACACCCTTGTCACCTTCATCTTCCCCCGTGCTCTCCTCTCTGGCTCTGGAGGTCAGTGCCGGAAAAACCATGAAGCAGGCCAATGTGTCTCAGGTCCCCTTCAACCTTTGATCTGAACTTCACCTCCTCTCCTGACACGCTCTGTGCTTGTATGCACTGCATCCCCAGCTCTGCTGAGCTCAGTAAACATTACCCCTCCTAGGTGCAGGCTCTCTGCCAGGGGCTCAGAAATCAGACAGATAATGATCTTAATAACAGCTCCACTGCCCATTAGGAACTCAACAGCCTGTGTGCTCAGTCATTCAGTCTTGTCCGACTCTTTTGCAACCCCATGGACTGTAGCCCACCAGGATCCTCTGTCCATGGAATTTTCCCAGCGAGAATACTGAAGTAGGTTGCCATTTCCTCCTCCAGGGAGTTTTCCTGACCTAGAGATCAAACCTGCATCTACTACATTGGCACTCAGACTCTTTACCACTGAACCTCGAGGGCAGCCAAGACTAAAATTATGCAGAAACATCATTTCAACATAAAAGGGACATGCTGAAATAAAGGCAAGCTGCTGAGTGCCACAGCATGGCTTTCCATTAAAGGCTTTCCTGGACGAGCATCGCAGTCAAGAAAGAGACTGCTTTCCTGGGTGACCCTCTGTCTGTACAGAGGTCTGGTCTTCTCTTCGCTTGTTGTCTCTCCTCCTGAGCATACCCAGGCTCAGCTCCCATCAGCTGCATCCTTCACACCCCCACCAGGCACACCCCTTCTGCGCACCAGGACCCCCTCCAAAGTGGCCCTGGGACTCCATTCTGGTGCATTCCCCTGTGTTCTGTGTGTTTGGAGATATCATTTATTTTTCCTTCCATCTCTTTAACCTTCTTTGGAGAAGACCACACACACAGGGAGCTCCCAGCCAGCCCTCCCTCTCCAGCCCGAAGCACTGCACTCTGACCCCCGCTGCTTCTTCCCCCAGTGGCTCAGCAGACACTTCCTGGCTCTCAAGGGGCTGTTTTAATTTCTACCACAGTGTGGGCCCTGGGATCAGAGGGCAGGGGGAGGTGCATCACTTACTGCCTCTGAAATCCTATCCCCAAGACCGTTGTTCACTTAAAGCAGTCATTGGGATGTGAGAAATGGAAAATCATGCACAATAATAATAATCCATGTGGCTAATGAAACACTTCCTAGGCACCAAACACTTGTCATTTAATCTTCACTAAAATCCTATGAGGCATGTTTATTCCTATTTTACAGATGAAAAGGAGATTCAGAAAAGTTCTAACTGCCCCAGACCACATGCAGATCCTGCAAATCCATACCCTGTGCATATCCCCATGTGGGGCTGTTTATCCTGGGGAAAACGTGACTCCAGGGTGCATGCTATACTGTTCAAATCGGAGAAAGGTTTTCATGTACAAAAATTTCTGTGACTCCAGAGACAGATGTGGGGTTCACTATAAGGAAAAATATCCCACCAATTAGAACAGCGCTTGTTTGTATTTACTTATCACCAACCACATGCTGACTCTTTCACATCCACTGTCGTATTTAATTCCCAGATGAATCTAACATTATCATCCACAATTACAAATTAGGACTCAGGACCCAGAGAGGGCAAATAATTCGTCTGAGGTTTCCTTGCAAACACCAAGTGTCAAGACCGGAACCCAGATCTCCATTCAATGTTCTCATTCTGTGCTGCACCCCAGAATTGAAGTAAAAGAGAAACATCTGCTTTGAGATTCTAAAAATCTCGCAGAGTCAGCACACCTTAAGGGGTGCATGCATGCTTGACTGCTAAGTCGCTTCAGTCATGTCCGACTCTTCGTGACCCCATGGACTGTAGCCCACCAGGCTCCTCTGTGCACGGGATTCTCCAGCCAAGAATACTGGAGTGGGTTTCCATACCCTCCTCCAGGGGATCTTCCCAACCCGGGGATCGAACCCATGTCTCTTATGTCTCCTGCATTAGGCAGGTGGGCTCTTTACCACTAGCACCACCTGGGAAGCCCATGCCTTAGGGGTAGGTGCCCTAAATTCTCTCCTAAGAGCTAATCACAATCTTGTATTCTCAAGCATGTGGCAGTTTTACAGTCTGGCCAGACCTAGGCAGCACAAGAGCCCTCAGGCACATGCTGGGAAACGCTTTTAAATGAATATGATAAATATGTGAGCATGCACTACAGAATAGAGACACAGACAATGCAGCCAAAAGGGTGTGATTGTACATTTCACTACTTCTGTTTCATTCATGATAGCCAATTGAGTTACTTGTTTAAAACTACACTCCCCTACATATTTGAGCGCCTCTGAGAGTTCTTGAAGGATAGGCCTGCTGCAGTCCATGGAGTCGTAGAGTTGGACATGACTTAGGGACTAAACAACAACATATTTAGCTGTGAAGAAGTGTTTCAAACAGAATCCCTAGACCATAATTTGATTAAACTAACATCCTCTGGTCAGAAGTATTTGAGAAATGAGTTTATTTATGAAAAACAAATGGGGATCTTCTTTATTTTGTCATATTTTATCTTTACCATTTCTTGCTTATGTTCATTAAAATTTTTTTTAAACATTTCTTATTTTATCTCATTTCCAAATGTTTGGACTTGGAGTAATAATGTCAATGAATGATCACTTCAAAAGCATCATGTTTTATGTCTGTGCAGTCAGTGCCACAATAACTTGAAAATATGAATCATAGAAACTGTGCCCACAAAATTATAGATCTGTGAATTTGTGAGAAACAACTTTCTGGTTTTTTCCTTTGCGTTGTATAAAAAGGGATCATGCTACAGCCTTCCTCATATGGAAGGTTTACAAATAGCTTCATGCATTTGCTGTTTGGCGGACAATGATAGTAGTTGGCAGGCAACCACTTGGAGGGGACACAAAGGAAATGCTAGTTAGAAATAGGTCAAGAGAGAGTTTTTTAAGGAAAATTGGGAATGAATCCATAAAAACCAAAAATGACTGAATTTTATATGATTACTATAACTGAATCGACACTTCCACTGTTAAAATCCTACATTTTGCTCATTTTCCAAACCATTTCAAAATTTCTCTTGATAAGGATTTTATTGGATAAATTAGTTATAAAATGGAAAAGATATCTATTTACTAACAGCATCTAAAAAATGAATATTTCTGAAGAACCAAAGACAAAATTTTTAACAGAGAAAGCATAGACTAATAGTCATATGAACGGTTTTTTTTTCAGAATTCATGCAAATCTAAATCTGAAAAAAAAAAAAAACCTATGATTGTTCACTATTTCTATAATCTTTATAAATATAAAAGCTAAGTAATTTTGGCTGATTCATGTTGATGTTTGATAGAAACCAACACAATACTATAAAGCAATTAACCTTCAATTAAGAATAAATACTTTTTTAAAAAAATAAAAAAACTCATCAGTGTAAAAGCTATTAAGGGCAATTGAGTGTACTTCAGAAAACATATGCTTAATGTTATTAGCAATTAAAATTTATATGTGTGTTTGTCTTTTAAGCCTCTGGTCACTTTCTCGTTTTCTAAATATTTTCGCACTGCCCCGAATCCTTTCCCCTCTGACTAATCCTGTTAATCAATTCCTGTTGCCACTGAGTTGACCTGTTATGAAGTATGACTTAGCCTCTCCCCAGCATAACAACACTCAGTCCTTCAAGTCCAAAGGCTTCGTAGACTCACCTTTCCCACCTCGTCCCCACCCCTCCTTCCTGGGCGTCCTCCCAGGGCCCTGCAATCATGCTTACATCCTTATACCTCTTTTGCACATTTCTCTGGACATTCTGTTTTAAAGACATTAAAGAGGAAAAAAAAGCACCAACAACTAGACATGACTTAACCAGTCAACTGAGTGGACTTAATCCATGGATAATCCATGCTATAAATTTCAAGAATGGGCTAAACCTAACTAACCCTTTAACCCTTCACTAAACAGTTGTAAGTAAACTGGGTAACATTCACGGTATTTATGCTAAAAATGCATTAGCACAATTTCCTGGTCCAGAACAGGAAACAAGGATTTCGAATCATCTCTTATTGTAACATGACCTAAGAATGCAAAGAATATGATGACAAGGTACACAACTACTAAAATGCAGACATACAGATGACCCTCCCAGTGTTTGCCTTTTTCAGTGACTGTGGGCAGTGGGCAGAGAAGCCTCCAGTTCTCTGCAAGGCACATGTTCTGCTTGCCAGCCCTCTGTCCTCTTCTTCTAGGGCTCAACTGAAGCTTTAAGTTAAGCCTTCCCTAGTTTAAAAAAAAAAAGGACAATAGAAGTGTATGATGGGTCTCTAGTCATACACAGATCCATCACATTTGCCTCCATCTTCTCCATGCATGAAAGGAACAAATTAAATAGTGTCTGAAATCTCTTCCTTTGGGACTCTGCTTTCAGCCACCACTTTCTTGCAACATGAGAAAGGTTTTCTTTATTTTGTTTTTTATTTTTTTCTCTTTCTGTGGGCAGTAGGGAGCAGGTGGCCATTTAATTTTATGTCAAAATGTCAGATTGTTAGGCTGCGCCTTCCAATGCCAGTTGTCACAATCATAGGCAATCCCTTTTATACATTTTTCTGTTTTTAATATTTTCTATGATTCTTCAAGGGACGTTTTCTCTATTCAGTCTTTGAAGGCTTTTTCTACAGCACCTATTTAACTTGATCTAGGGATGCTGCAGGTCTCAGATTGCATTTGGCATTGGCTCTGGAAAGAATTAGCATTTTGTTTCTATGTTGTTTTTCTGCGGCTATTGCTTTCAATCATAACAAACTAGAAATAAAAACCATTTATATTAAGGTATCATAAACAAATCATTTTGCCTACTGCTTAATTAAAAAAAAATAATAATCTTGAGTCAGTTGGACTAAGTTACCATTTCTATATGAGATTCCCTCTCCCTCCACCCCTCCCCCAGGAGATTCAGTAAATGAGATAATTTAAAACTGCGTTTCTTGCTGGATAATACACTAACATTATCATTATTCTCAAGGAAAAGCTATCAGTTGGTTTTTCAGTGGAGTGGACCTTCCTGAGCAGTATCTAGAGGGCAATGATTCCGACCCCTGTGAATTTTCAATAACACATGTTTTTCTACAGCTGAGATAGTTCCTCGTCTCCCATCAGTGATTCTGTGACTGCACTGAACCTGTCCTGGGTCTGCACACAGGTCCTCCTTCCCCGACAGGAGCCCTCCTAAAGCGGGGCAGCCCTCGGGGTTCCCCAGGGACCGCCCTGCAGTTTACAAAGCTCCCACACACACACATCTGTATCCCCAGGGCTCTGCTGAGAGGACCAGGGAATATAGGACATCTAGGATTTGCTTCAACATGAAAAGGCAAAGAAAAAGAGAGACAGAAATAACTGGCAGAATTATGACAACTGCTGAAATCTCCCCATTGGGTATAGGATGTTCACTGTAATAAACAGTTCCCTCTGCTTCTCTGGACACCTGAAATTCCTCATGATAAAATTTTTTTACCACGAGGCACAGGGGTACCAAGGCCAAGCAGAGGATTTCTGCTAATTCCAGGGGAGGGGGATGACAGCCGGCACCCTCCATATGCACCAGCACCCCGCGGGAGGCCCACTGTCCACCTTCTCTGGGCCCCAGACCAGCCTGGGACCCAGAGTGGACCGTCAGTGGTATCTCCAGGATGCTCCTTGGGCCTTCTCTTTGCCTCTTGCACTTCCTGTCTGATGGCCAGTGACATGCCATAAGCCCCTCCCCAAAGAGATTCCAGAGCAGGTGGAAACAGAGGGGCTGACATTGACGGGAAGTGACACCCCGCCACCAACAAGAGGGATGAGACAGACTGGTCTGCAGCCGCTCTGTAGGCTGGGGCAGCAGTGGTGGTGACTGCGGCACCCCCCAGGGCATCTGCATTGAGGACAGGTGCCCAGGTTGTGGTTGGGGCTTCGTGCAGGCTTCTGGAGAATGGAGGGATGAGAGCAGCATCAGATACAACACAAGTGTCTTACATTCACGGGCTCTCATCTAACATTTTTATGGGCATTGTTTTCCCTAAGGCTGCATGACTAGAAAATGGGATTCAGACCAAGTATGTCTGGCTCCAAAGTCTACACTCTTTCCATTACATGATTTGTTTTCTCTTAAAACAAATGGGTGTCTGTGTTTGTGGAGGGTGTTTGTGAAGTTGGTCCTGTTTTGTTTGGATGTGGAGGTGTGTGTCTAAGGAAGAGAGAAGATGTAGAAGGGACAGGATGGGACCCACCGTCCCCTCTCTGGCCATATGAGAGGGACTGGTTTGGAGCCTGTGAGGACAGAGGGTGAAGGACCAGTGCCATGAAACCCTGGGTGGGAATAAGTCCAGGCAGCACTGCCTCTCTCCCGGGAAACAAAATCAGCTCGGGCTTGGGAAGAAGGCATTCCTCTTCCTGACCTCCAGTCCACAGGTGGCAGTCACTTTGGTCTCACGGGCTCTGCTGGGTTAAAGTCTTACAGAGGCACCACCTACAGAGGTCATGACAAGTGCCCCTGACCCAGAGGCTCAAGTGGAAAGAACATAAGCAAATCCATTCCTGAGACCATAGGAGATGTCACCACCCCAAGGACACCCAGAAATAGCCAGGGAAGAAGTTAAGCCAACAAAAAGAGCATCAGGGTTAAGGTCTTATCAACAGGTGAAGATCTGGAGTCATGGAGACGTGGGTGTAAATATGAATTGACCTTATTTACACTCACGAACTTCTGAAACCTAGGAGGGGCGGCATAATCACTAAAGCACTTGCTCTTTCTCTGGACTCCACCTCCCCAGCTCGAGTCCTGGCTGACTGCACCACGTCCATAGCTCCATCAGAAGTCAGGGCTGGCTGGTTTGCTTGGCCCTCTACAGCCCACTACTGCTCTTCCCCACTAAGCTTAGTCTTCATACACTTGGACTCAGCTAGTCTGCCTCCTCTCCTGCTCTCTGGACCCTACTCTCTTACCTGAATCTTTACTCCTCCTACTATGGCATAATAGGAAATAAATATGTGCTCTTTGCCTCTGAGTCTTGGCACAAAACTCCTAAAACTCTCGGAATTCCCTGAGAAAAGAGTGTCTTTCATATACTGATGAGGTAGCTCAAGGCAGGGCCCGTAGATAGCTTCAGATGGGGAGGGAGGCCTCAACCCTGTGATTAGAGGGTTGGAGTTTTCTGACCCTTCTAATCTCCATGGAGTGGGAAGGACTAGAGTGAGTTCAATCAGTCGATGATGTAATCAGTCACCCCAACATGGACACTTTGCTGGGAACTTGGAAACAACCACTAAGCTACAGGAACTTCCAGGCTGGTGACCACATGGAGGTGCTGGGATGTGGGGGCCCCCGGAGAGGGCCTAGGAGCTCTACACATGCACTGCCCCCAAATCTTGACCCATGATCTTGACAAGAGCTCTTGTCTCTTCCATGAGCTGTTACAATAAACAGTAATTGTAAGTAAAGCACCCTATGGGTTCTGGGTCAGTCTAGTGAATTATTGAACCCAAGGGAAGGGGTTCTGGGAACCCCTGAATTTGTATTTGGGGTGTCTCAGGGATCCCATTCCCACAGGCACCTGAAGTGGAGGCGATCCCGCAGGACTGTCTGTGACATGGGGTCTGTGCTAACTCTGGTAAGTTAAGTGTCACAATCAACTTAACATGCTGGACTCCCAGGAGGTCCTGGAGAATTAGGGAACCGATCATTTTGGAGAGACAACTCAATCCCCATCCTCATTGGGTTGTTGACATTCATCTTAGATGTCCTGGCCACTCTGACACTGCCAGGTGGCCAGAACACTCTCCCAGCCTCAGTGGAGAGACTGACATGGGAGCAGCACTGAGAGGTCAGTGGGGGGCCTCCTCCATGCAGCCCTCCTGGCAGCCTCGTCGCTCACCTGGGTGGTGACCACAAACTGTAGTGGGCCTTCCTGCCTCTGCTCCTGTCCTCCCCACAGCAGCTGGAGGGATCCTTTTACAAAGGAAGTCAGATTATGCCTCTCCCCACAGTGGGTCCCCATCTCCTTCACGCTTCCTCTTTAACTGTGACTTCAGCTCCCTGCCCCTAAGCCCCTCCCCCACCAGCCCACCAGCCTCCTCCCTGTTCTTGGAACATTCCAGGCAGCACCCACCTACAAGATCTACACAGTCTGGAACATTCTTCCCCTAAAGAGCTTATGACTAATTCCCTCACCTCCTTCAAGTGTCTGCTCAAATGTCACTTCCAAGAGATTTGTCTTGACTATCCTATTTAAAACTGTGAGTGACACACGTTCCTGTGAAACCCCGTAGACTCCCACCTCCTTTTCATGCTCACTGGTCTTTTGTTCCATCGTGTGAGGTACGACTTAGTGACTAAACAACAACAAAAATGAGGTACCCTGTAATTTAATTATGTATTAGGTTTATTGTGTACTTTCTGTCTTCCCCCTGTTGGAGTAGAAAATTCATCAGAGTCAATACCTACATCCATTTCATTCGCTTACATATTCTAAAAGCCTGGCCTAATAAATGCCCCACATACGTTAGCTAAAGGAATGACTTTGTGATGAGCAGGACCCTATAGGGTCTTCCCAAAACAGACCTCCATCGCTGTCTCAGCAGGTCCTCCGCCTGCCTTTGTCTGTAGAAAAACTGTAGGCTCTTATGTTTTTCCCTGAGTCCCAAAGAGTAAATTTAACCAGAAAAGTGAGAAAATGCAGGAAGAAAGGAAACAGTCAAGCAAGACAAAATAATAGTTTAGTCGCTGAACAAAGTTGAAGATCTTTAGTTCCACCTCAAGGGCTGTAGAGGATATTCTGAGCCTTGTCCTTTGAGCTGTTTTGCAACTGCTGAATGAAACCCCACCAGGTGGGAGAAGTTAACTGCACACTGTCCAGAAGCACACAGACCCCAGATGAGTTGAAACCAGGTTGATTATGCTGACCCTGATTACCTTACCATCAACAAAATCAGAAGAAATGTCCATGAGCCGACCACACAGCCCATGTCCCCTCCTTCACCCTGTCTTTATGAACCTGT